>NC_138101.1:42662150-42929221 GCF_964146895.1 Miniopterus schreibersii | reverse complement strand
GCTAGTTCTGTTTACGGTGTCTCTTTTAGATGTCACTTTTAACAAGTGATGCTTGGGGGCCTTGTCTGAGGAATTGGGGCAGGGGTTATTTGCAGTCTCTATTTCCTTGCCCTGATCACCAGATTTCATGCAGAGATTGGACAGGGTGAGCTCTGGTGGTCTGTCCACCGGCTCTAAGGTCTCTGCCCCTCTCTGCTCTGTTGTGAACTTTGGGGGATGGAAGCAGGGAACTTGCTTGGAGGCTGATTAGCTTCTGGCTGGGCCCCTGCAAACCCCCCAGGGTCATGTGAAAGGGAGAAGGACTCCTTTTGACTCCTGGGTCTCTACTCCCTGCACCGCATCTAGCTCTGGAGCAGAGGGGAACCGACATCAGACCCAGGTCTCCCAGGATCTCCTTCCTTTCCCTTCCCCATCCTTCCCTCTCATTTCCTCGGGGGTTTGTAAGCCAAGTCTAAGGCTCAGGGCGCTTGGAATTGCATAGCGGAGAAAAGGAAAAATAATAGGAATGGCAGAGAAATAGAATCTAATATAATCCTAAAGGAAGAAATCTGTGCTCACCTGAGTGGCACCGAGACACAGCTAAATAGATGTGATTAACGAGAGCAACTAACAGCCTAAACACCCACCGCGTGCACATCACTGCGCTTCTGGGGCTAGCAGGAGGGAGACTTGAAATTCAGGGTGGCAAACTGTTAGCTTGAGAACCATAGTAACTAGTGTTTTAAGCTTTTATGAGCTTTTCTTTTATGATGGCTCATTTGGTCCTCACAACCCCCGTAATAACGCACGTTATTAATACCGTCACTTCACATATGACGAGACTGGTGTCAGGGAGGTTAAGTATGTCTAAAGTCACAGAGCCAGAGCTGAGACTGAGACCAAGGTCTTCAGATGATAAAATTCAGCCCCTTCCTCTTTAACCACACAGGCTGGTAGAAAGAAGCTGACATAAATATTTTCAATTTCTGGACATGCATAATCATGGAGCCAAATTTTATCTTTTCACTCAACTTATTGATTAGCGGGCCAACGGTGGAATAAGCACAAACCCCTTACCTTCTGCCACGGTCACCAGCAGCCAGCAGCCCGCCAGCCAGCAGGAGAAGCAGAGCCCGTGAGCCATGGCTTTGCCCTGAGCAGCCCTACAGGAGCCCAGCGGAGATTTAAAAGCGAGCGGTGAGTCAGTCGGCCTGAGTCAGGTGATTTGCGTTTGCATAATGGACCCCTGTGGTGGGGCCTGTGGTGTGAGGGTACGAAATCAGCCAGGAAATGCCAGGAAGTGTTTATCAGCCAGAGGCTTCTCGGAAGGACAGCCAAACACCGCTAGTTTGGCGTCGGGCAACCACACCTTCCCTGTGCTTTTAATTCCCTCCTGTCTTCCCGTCTGTGCCTTTTCTTTACTTGTGTGTATGGGTCTCTCCACAAGAAAAGAGTCCGCCTGGGAAATAGTGGAGACTGCCTCCCTCTGTGGAGCTCACTCAAAAAAGCCAAACAGTTTGGGGGGGCATTATCTAAAGCAGGGTGGGGAACCGTTTTTCTGCCAAGGGCCATTGGATATTTATAACACCATTCTTGGGCCATACAAAATTATCAACTTAAAAATTATCTATGGCCCGGCTGGGTGTGGCTCAGCGGTTGAGCATCGACCTAGGATCCAGGCGATCGGGGTTTGATTCCCTGTCAGTGCACATGCCCGGGTTGTGGACTCGATCCCTAGTCGGGGGTGTGCAGGAAGCAACCGATCAATGACTCTCTTATCATTGATGTTTCTCTCTCTCTCCTTCTCTCCTTTCCTCTATCTGAAATCAATAAAGATATATTTAAAAAAAAAATTATCTATGAAAAAGGCTCCTAGATTTATTGAATTTCAAGTCCCACCTGCAGTTGCCTTGGCGGGCCAGATCAAATGATTTCTCAGGCCGCATGGGCCTTGCGGGCCAGACGTTCCCCACCCCTGATCTAAAGGCTTCCTGACCCAGGCAGTTTAGAGAGGCTGTTCATAGGCCTCTGATCAGGGTTTATGGCTTCTGCTTGTGTGCTTTGGTCCAGGAGCCAAGGGCGACAGAGTTGGAAAATGATCTCCTCTGATAGCCATTGTGGTCACTGTTTAAACAAACACAAATGTTTTGGGAGGTTGATTTAGCGAGTTGTCTTCCAGGGCTCCTTCTCATGCACCAAATTGCCAATAAGATGCACATGATACATCTGTACCTAGTTTTTTCCTGAGAGGACTGTCAGCTTCTGGAGGAGTAGGAGGGGATGGTCACCAGTGATTAAGGGTGTGGACCTTGGAGTCACAAAAACCTGGCTCCAATCTTGGTGCTTTTCTTACTACCTGGGTGACCTGGGGCGAGTCCCTGAGAGTTGCTGAAGCCTCAGGTGCCTCATCTGTAAAATGGGGCTCGTAGTATTTCCCTCAGAGGATTGTTGTGATGAATAAAGAGGTAATTGACATAAAACCAACCGCAGTGCCTGGCCCGTGAAAGAAAGTGGTTATAGTTGTTATAAAATTACAGTGACTCCAATTTTTTGTTCTCTTGGGAGGTGATACTTACCCAATCATTCAATTGCTCAAAAGGCCTCCAATTTGAGCAGAGCATTTTCCTGGGCGTGACAGAATGAACAACACAGAACAATCTAAAGAGGGAGACAAGGCAAACGGAACCAAAATAAATAAGAAGGCAAGCACTCATCAACTGGAAAATAGCACACTCCAGGGGCTTGACGATAATCTTAGGCAAAGTTCTAAACCCATGATTAAACGGACGATTTGTCAGCAGTTTGGAAAGGAAGCAGGGCTCAACCAGATCAAGCTCATTTCCTTTGATTAAGGCACTGCCACTGGTTCAACAGGTCCCTGTTGGCCATGCATGATGTGCCAGACATTGGTCTAGGTGCTGGGGCTCAAGACAGGGCTCCCGCTCTCCTTGAGCGCACAGACTGGCAGGCTCATTAAGTATTAACTAACAGAGAGGAAGTACTGGACGCTATGAAGCAGAGCACAGAATCTGTAATTTTCCATCACTGGGTGTGTGTTACGTGTGCTACTTGCCTCTGCATTGGAAACACACTGCCATGCTAGTAAAACCTGATCCATGCCATCTCTATCTACTGCCCAGTGTTCCATTTTGTGGATTTATTCCAAATTATTTATCCATACTTTTAACTGATGGACATTTGTGTTATTGCTTCTGATCTCCTTTCTTTTCTGTATTGGATTTCTAAGGAGCTTCCAATGAAAATTTGATGAAAATAAAAAAACAAAAGCAAATTGCATATTTTCTCCATTTGCATCTATTGTCCTGAAATGTATAAAATAAAGAAACAAAACTTCAAAAGGGACAGAATTTTAAAAATTTTATTAAATTCTTATTTGACAGAAAATTCTTATTTCTTTACTGTTGTGTAGAGTAAGTCTCATCATATTTTATTATATGTTATATATAGAGTGAAACCACATGTTCAACAATACATAAAATCAGTGAAGCTGTTCTGAGGTCATCAGGTTATCAGATTCATTTTCAATAACCTGTATTTAACTTAAATGTGGTGGCTTTGATAAAAACATCTTTTTAGTCATATACTTTAAAAATCCACAAATCATAACCTTATCATTTAGTTGAAGGCCAATCTATGAGATTCAAGTTTCCATATTCCCAGTGTCAAGAAGCCTATAATGGCTTTGGGTCACTGTTGTTGGTCCAGTGTGTTAAGGGGAAGGGCCCGTTTGGCCAGTTGGTGTTAGGTGGAACACCAGTTAACTTTACGTGGAAGTGGTATTGAATTCAACACTAGTTACATTTCTTTCCCAAAGACTCAGATATTATGTGGTAGGGCTGGGAATCAGAACTGAGATTTTTCTGGGCTCCAAAATTCACCAATGTAAATGTTAATCTCATCCAAAAGCATCCTCACAGAAACATACAGAATAATATTTGGCCCACTATCTGGGCACCATGTTTAAGCCAAGTTGACACATAAAACTAACTGTCACAGAGTGCAAGTGGGGAGAGAAAGAAAGGAGATGAAGTTGTCTAGAGCTCAGATCCAAAAAGCAGTGTATGGGGGAGAGCTAGAGCCACCTTCCTGCCCTCATGCCCTCTCCTAACGGGTACTTGCTAGTAACGGGGCACAGACTTCTCCTTCCCCAGACATTCCTCCATCCACGTGTTCCGGACTACTTACTGAGTGCCCTGCGTGTGGGGCACTGAGGGTAGAGCTGTAATTAAGATTCAGTTCTTCTGTACTTTTAAAAATGGTTAAAATGATAATTTTTATATTGTCTATTTTACCACAATTACATTTTTTTTACTGTAACTCATGGACATACACAGTAGTGTGGCGGTTGCCGGCGGGAAGGCGGTGGGGCTGCGGGGAGTGCAGGAGGTCCTAATATATGGTGACAGGAGAAGACTGTTTTGGGCAGAGGGTGCAGCCAGGGCGAAAGACAGGAGTCGGCCTGGCATGTAACATACGACAGAAAAGAAGTGGCTGTAACTGGGCAGGGTAAGTGAAGGGGGACAGTGGCAGGATGCGGTCAAGGAGTAGTGGGCCATTGTGTGAAGCCGTTGGAGGATTTTCAGAGGCCGGCGTGCTCTTACTTCCATTTGGAAAGCACAGCTCTGGCCACTGTGTAAAGAACGGATTGTTGGGGGCAAGGGGGAAGCTGGCAGTCCAGTGACAGCAGACGATAGCAGTAGCGTAAGCGGGAGGTGATAGTGACTCAGATTGGGGAGGCAGCGGGGGAGGTGTGGAAAACAGGGAGATTCTGGACCTACGTTGAAGGTAGAATTGACAGGATTTCCTGGTGAATCAGAAGTAGGTTGTGAGAGACACAGGGGAGTCATGGATTACACCAAGGTGTTTGGTCTGAGGATTTGACTGCTGTGGTTGGGCGTGATCAGGTGGTGAGATTATGGTTGAATTTAAAAAATGTGACTATAATATTGCTTTTTCCGTCAATAAAAATTGGAAGAGTAAAAATACATTGACTTTGGGTGGTGGGTACATAGAGCAATATACAGGTCTTGTAACATAGAAACCCACACCTGAAACTTATATGTTCATATTAACCATCGTCACCCTAATACATTTAATAAAGTGTTAAAATTTAAAATAAATAAAAATAAAATAATATGCTAAAATAAACTTTAAATTTTTTTTACATATCTTTATTGATTTCAGAGAGGAAGGGAGAGGGAGAGACAGAAACATCAATGATGAAAGAGTCATTGATCGAGCCCATGACCTGGGCATGTGCCCTGACCGGGAATCGAACCCCGATCGCCTGGATCCTAGGTCAACGCTCAACCGCTGAGCCACGCCCGGCCGGGCAACTTTTTTTAATTTTTAAAAAGACTTGGTTCTTGCCCAGCCAGCGTGGCTCAGTGGTTGAGCATCTACCTATGATCCAGGGGACTGCAGTTTGATTCCTGGTCTGGGCACATGCCCAGATTTTGGGCTCAATTCCCAGTAGGGGGCATGCTGGAGTCAGAGGATCAATGACTCTCTCATCATTGATGTTTCTCTCTCTCTCTCACTCTCTCCCTCCCTTCCTCTCTCTGAAATCAATAAAGACATATTTTAAAAAGACTTAGTTCTTGCCATCAAGGATTTCAAAGTCCAGAAAGAGAGAGGACAGATACAAAGTACAATTTAATGTAGGGGCTTACCCATGGTAGGACCAGGCCAGCCAGGGAACCCAGAGCCCATGTGGGACAAGAGAAACTGAGCCTCACTCACCTGCTCACTTCATCCTTTCTCTCCCCTCTGAGCAAAGCTGCTCTGGACATAAGAATCTTTGGCACATCACCAACCAGGCTGCAAGCCAGCCCCTTCTTATTGCCTAGATATGCCAATCTCACTTCTCTAGCCCTGCAACAGTATAGCTCCACAGACTAATGACTCATCTGAGATTGTAAAGTTTATTAGTATTTATTCACTAAAGCACAGATTGCCCTGCATAATTTAGGTGGGCCTCATCTAATCAGTTGAAGGCCCAGTGCTTCTTGACCACTGTGGTGTGACTTTAGGAGTTTTTGGTTAGTTTTTGAGCATTGAACTGCCTCTAACACACATGCTTTAGAAAGATGCTCACAAGGAGAGCAGCCCCTGCCTCCCCACTGTTTACCCTTCTGTCTCAGGACAACCTATCTTTCTTCTTTTTTTAAAATTTTCACTGGAGGATATTTTTCCATTGATTTTCAGAGAGAGTCAAAGGGAGGGAAGAGGGGGAGAGAGAGAGAAACATCAATGTGAGAGAGATACATCGGGGTCGGGGATCGAGGCTGCAACTGAGGAACTTGCCCCTAATCAGGAATTGAACCCAAGACCCTTCAGTCTGCTGTCCGTCGGTCTAACCACTGAGCCAAACTGGCCAGGACAGGACAACCTAGCTTTTAACTGGAGGCTAGACACCTGTATTTTGGGCAGAATCTCATAGTGACCTCCCTGCTTTGTTTCCCTTATCAGCCTGCCTTGCCCTCCTTCCTGGTGGTTTAAAAATGTGTTTAGAATTTCAGAGAGCACAAACTCTGAAGATACTTGGTTTGGATACAATAAAAGTAGTTTTTAGTAATTTATTTTTGATGCTCAAATTGAGATAATATAAGCAATCCTTCTGTATTAATTGGAATGGAAGCAAGCAGCCTGAGGGGGAAAAACCACAACCAGCCATACTGAGAAAGGCCAACTGTCCCAGCTGTCCGCCTGCAGCTTAGCGGCCGCTCTGCAGGGCCGCCTTTCCCACCCTCAGGGCCCCACTGGGACGCCTGCTGAGGAATGACCAGCTGCGTCTCGCCTGCTCATGTCCGTGGGGTGAAAGCTCTACTGGCTGCCAGGCCTTGGAGAAACCAAGGCAAGCTACAGCTACGTGAGGCTAATCTGCAGAAACTGCCTGTCTGGGAGAGGCATGCCCCTCACAGGGCTGGCCAGTGAGGAAGGCGGAAAGCTGCCTTAGGGCCTTGGTGAGTCAGGGTTACGTGAGTCAGGTAGCCTGGGGGTGGTGGCGGCCAGGCCTGGCCCCTGAGTCAGGCTGCGGAAGGAGCGGCTGGCACTGCGAGGCTTATCTCCTGGAGGCTGCGGTGGCTCAGGGTTCTGTCAGCAGGATGGGGCAGATCCCTCTTTGGGGAATGTAAAGGTTCTGTGGTCGGTACTGACTTGGGGGTGCTGCTCCATGGTGGCGTGGATGACTCCCCCGCAAGGCTTGCTAGGGTATTCTCTGCTGGGATTTCTCGTAAGAGGGATTTCAGGCCCCTTAGACACATCTCCAACTCCCCCATTTTGCAGATCAGGAGACCGAGGCTTGGGAAGTTTCCTAAAATTATCCCAGGGCTTTAACAGCAGACTGGCAATACTATCCTGGTCAGGGTCAGAGCGATGCCCACTACATGAGAGCCTTCATTCACCAGTGGTTTGAAACAGTATTAAACCAGCGGGATAAATGAGCTTGACTGCCCCTCAGTTTCCTCATCTGTATAGTGTATCACTTGCTGTATTCTAAGCACCACTGTTCTAATTATCGTGCATACGTTAGGCCATTTAACCCTCAATAATCCAATGAGATAGGTACTAGTGTCACCTCCATTTTAAAGATGAGAGAACTGAGGCACAGAGAGATTAGGCCATGTGGCTAATGAGTGGCTGAGCTGTGGTATGAACCCCGGCTGTCAGGCTCAGAATCCTTGCCCCTAAATGCTGTGTTCTGATATCCTGGCCATCAACTTATTGCTGTAAAAGCTTCATGAAAGTATCCTTAAAATTCAGTTGTGTAGTATAGGACAAAGACTTGGTTTAAAATAATTTTTTTTAAGGCAAAATAAATAGAGTCTGAGTGTTTGTGGATAATGCAGGGCATAGCCCAGTGTTCTTTGACCAGAGATGTGCAGTATGACTGTGATTAGACGTGACCTAAGAGACATATCAACCAATCACAACGGTCAACTTTCTTTTGGTGCTGTTTCAAATAAACAAATTGTAAAAAAAAAAGGGAAGAAAAATTGGATATTTTGATATTAAGGGATTATTGCAGTAATGATACATGGCTTTGTCCAAAACAAATAAAGTCCTTATTTTTTATAGATAGATGCTAAATACTTATAGATCACAGGCTGCCTGGGATTTGCTTCAAAACAATCCGAGGATGGGGAGTGAGTGGGGGTGTAGATGGAACAAGATCATCCGTATTTAATAACTGTTGAAGGTAGGTGATGGCGCACTCCAGTTTATTATACTCTCTGCTTTTGTTTGGAACTTTCTATTGTAAAAGTTTTTAAGATCCCTCAGAATAAATTTTTGTTTTATTCTCTCAGAAATGTCACAAGCACCATGGACCTACTGCACAGGGCTAGTGGGAAGAACCACAGTCCATTGCAGAGAGTATGCGGGACGCTGCTTAGAAGGCTCACTTCAAAGGGTGACATTTATCTGAGGGTGAATGTTTGAGCATACGGATGAACGAGTGTGAATGAATTTGGTCGACAGTGAGTTGGAGAACCATTCTGTCCCAAGATCAGGAATAGAATGTAATCTCCAGAACAAATATAGTAAAATGATTCTGTATGTTTCCCATTTAACCAAATAGTGCATTTAAAGGCAGCTTTATCTACCACAACCATAACAAGGACCAAAATACTCCTACACTGTTCCTCTTTACCCTGGTGGACAAATGTACATGAAGAAGTTTACTAACAAAAGTCTTCAGTTAGCTGCTGTGTTCCCACACTGCACACTGAGCGCCCACGCTCTGAGTTCCACCGCCAGTGCTTTATGCTTGCCCAGCCCAGGAGCCACCCCAGCTCTCCTGATTACCTAGCCCTGAGCTCCCTCTGAGGAACCGTCAGTTCTCACTCTCCTGGCTCCAAGATTGCCTGTAACCTACAGCTGCCAAGGATAGCACAGCAGTTCTATGGCCACAGCGATACGTTTAGGGATGGGCCTTTGACTCGAGCCAGGTCAACCAGGCCCAGGAAAAACTAGTCCTATGACTTTTGCATGAGTGACTGGGAAAGAGGCACACAAGTGCCTTTGGACTTGAAATTGTGAAGGGGCAATACCTACATGAGGGGAGAGCCTACTTGATAAAGCAGAGTGGAGAGAGATCAGATTCTGACCTTATTTGAATACCTGGATCCCGCTGTACCTGAAGCCATATACAGTGTACTGCATGTGGTTTGCTAAAACTGATTCTGAAATACTACCGACACAGTCTTATAGTAGCAGATCACGTAGGGAATAAAGATTCTCTTTTAAGCCTAGTGTTGCTTGCTAAGTGGAAAGGAAGAGCTATTAACTTTTATACTCCTGTATTTGATTAGAAACTACTATAGATATAGACACAGAGTGGAAAATTATGTCAGTTCTTTTGGTTGGGTAAAGCATTAACAGAGATTAGGATCAATCTTTTTATTACTCTGTGCATTCTTCCTGAGGGCTGAGAGAAGCCAGGTGACTGGACAGACTCCTGTCGGGGGAAACCCATGGAAGCTTGAATGCCTTGCCTGGGTGCGTGGTAAGGTGACTGCCTGAGTGCTCAGCTGTCCCTGTGCGCCTGCCGGTAGCATCAGGCGACCCGGGTTGTGGGAATGAGTAACTGTGGGCCCTCCCCAGCGCCAGACCCAGGGTGAGTCCCCGTCTCATTCTTCGGCCCGTAACGGACCCAACTGGAGCTTCCGAATGGGATGGTTGAAGCCTGGCCTTCAGATGTCGTGAATATTTAGCAGAAATTCAATGTTTGGTGAGCTGGAACCTCCGGGCTGCCGTTGTAGATTAGGGTTGATGATAGCGAGTAGCCTTGTATGAGGATATTTATCTTTACACTTTGGACAAACTACCTAATATTTCTGTGTAATTTCCTCATCTGTAAAATGAGGATAATAATAGTACCTACCTCATAGGATTGTTGCGAGGTGAAATGAGTCAATGACATTTAAGCACTTGGGATAGAGATGGGCACTTTGTAAGTGTTAGCTGTCATTATGATGAGAATTAATAACTTTCTGCCTCAGACAACATTCCTCTAGAACCTGGGCATCTGAGATAAAACAAAGGAAAGGCAGAAATATGAGGATTTATGAAATTGTGCAAAGCTCTATGAGAGTGTGCAACACTTCTCAGATACCAGAACTTTGAAGGCCGGTGTTCTGGTTTCCTGAGGCAGTGAGCAGGTTGGAAAGCTCGATTGGAAGGTTCTCAGCAGGGATGAGGGCATTTTTTTTTTTTCGGGTTCTGCTAGGTGACTAAATGAAATCTGTAACCACACCTACCCAGACAG
The DNA here is from genome assembly GCF_964146895.1 of Miniopterus schreibersii. Classification (NCBI taxonomy): domain Eukaryota; kingdom Metazoa; phylum Chordata; class Mammalia; order Chiroptera; family Miniopteridae; genus Miniopterus; species Miniopterus schreibersii. Next base: position 42,918,951 of record NC_138101.1, on the reverse strand, counting down.
TGGTTTCTGTAACTCTCAATAGTTAAGCTATGGGTTTGAGAGAGTTCTTTGAAATATCCAGTTTCATGGGAAATGGTAGCAATTCAAGACCTGGATCCAACTTTAGTCAATGTCTCAAGGAGGTGATGAGGGTAATGATCACAAGTGACCACTAGTTTTTCAGACATGAGATGGTTTTTATTTAAATATAAAGCAAGCTCTTATTGTAATTTCCTTTCCCTCCCTCCCTGCCTGCATTCCCCCCCTTCCTCTTTCATCTCACTCTGTCTTTGTCACAAGAACTATATGCTCCCCTCCCCAGAAGCACGTTTAAGTTTGGCAGATACCCTTCAATTCTTTTTTCTGTGTATTTATACACACGTGCGATTAGGAATTGTTTTGCAGGTGGATTTAAATTTTTTTAATATAAACAGGATATTTTGAGTTGCTGTCTATACTATTTATTCTCACTTAAAATGTCTTTTCTCTTCATGCCAATACATATAGATTGATCTCTTTCTTTTGAATTGTTGCTTATTACAGCATTATATGGGTGCACCGTGGTTTTATCTATCCATTTACCACTTGATGGAATTGGGGTTGCTTTCCATTTTCTGCTCTTACAAACAATCCTCCATAGCTCCGTTTGGGCGCATTCAGAGTTCCTGTGCCATAAGGTACATTTAAAAATAATTTGCCAAGACTGGTTTTAGACTTAAATTATAGAATATACTTTCATTTCATTCTAAAAATTTCTAGTCCTTATGGGGTCTTGTTTGATTTTTTTTTGGATAGCCACATTTTATTGCTGGTTAAAAGCATTTCCCATCTTTTCAACAAAATATGGCCAGATAATGGTGATGGCCACGAAAAAGGTGAAATGTACACCTCCATATGACTTTCCCTACTTCAGACTCGTCTACAAGTGTCATAATGAGAACGGCAACCGAAACATTTCTTGAAATCCTCAGGATTTCAGGGGTAATTTCCTTCAGCTGCATAGCCTGGCAACATTTCATACCATTACAAAATCTCTTTCATAAACACCAGTCCCCTTCATTTTTAGTGAAATTGTATGTTGAGCAGTTTGCTGGCAAGTCTGCAGTGGAATGCCTGTCTCCACAAGGTGCTCATCGCCAGTATTTGTGGTTAGCATTCTGCACAGCCTGAACACTTCGCTCTCTCTGTTTAATAAAACATTTTTTGTGTTTTCAAAAGCATGAGGTCCAGATCTGCTGAGTCAGATGTGATGTTATCTTTCAACTGCACAAGCTTGAGCTACTGCAAGCATTTGGGAAGTTTGTTATCTGACACAAATCTGTCTCTTCTGCTGTCAACAGACCACAAACCAATGAGCTAAGGTTAATTCAAAGGTTGCCTATTTAGTGACTGGATTCTTGGGGACAGTGCTATTCAAAATCGCTACCCTGTGAACTCTTTTTTATTGGTCCAGAATGAAATAAGGTTTGTTCCAGAATGTAAATCAACACAGTTTCATTCACTGAGAAAATCTTACTATGAAAAAAATGTTGACTTAACTAAACAGTGTGCTTCGAGATGTCGCTGAGTTACCTTCTGGTGCAAGCTCCTGAACTTGTACACTTGTCTGTGAACCATGTTTGAGTAGCACCATCTGAAGTGCTTTATGAAGTTGAATAAATGAGTCAATGAAAGATATATCTAAGACGGATTAAACTGCTTTTCAGGGTGGAGGTGGGAGAATGGAGAGGATGGTGATGAAATAAAATATTCTCTTTCAGGGGGAGAATGTTCCTCCCCTGCTTTTGAGCTGCCACGGGGAGACGGTTATTGAAAGCACGAACAGCCTACCTGGCTCCTGCTGCTTGGACCACTGTCATTCCCTGTCAAATGCATTGCCACTCTTTTTGCCCTTCTTCCTGTTAACTCTGGCATGGGATTTAAAGAAAGAAAAACATATGGAGGGCTCATTGTATGGTCTATGTTTTACACACAAATACAATTCGCACAGGTGGGTGAGGAAGGTATTATTGTCCACTTTGTAAATGCTCAGAGATTCAGCTAACTTGGCCCAGGTCCTATATGTAATAAAGTGACAGATTTGGCTTTGGAACGTAGGTTTCTTGGTTCTGTCCTGGGTGGTCTCTTATTGTCACATCCAAGGAGGGTGCTAACAGAATCCGGGTCTTAGGACAGAACTTTAAAAATGCACACTGACACACTCATGTTCCATTTTGGAACTTTGAAGCTCCATTAGCTTCATAGTCTCGGTGCCTCCTTTCATTGCCACAGTCCTGCCAATTGCCCACCTCTCTATACTTGTGTTATATACCTGTGTGTCCCCGTATAAGTTAGGAATGCCCCATTTTATCATCTTTGTATCTCTCATGACCTCATGATGGTATATGAGGCTTTGAAAGCATTACATGCAATAGGTAAATACATTGTTAGTCTATAAACTTCTTTATGTGCCTAAGATAAATATTAAATGAGACTGAACACTTAAATTTTTAGATTTTGTGGTATGAAATCTATTGAGCATGAGCGTCATCCAATAGAGCAGTGAACAGTGAGGAGAGAGGCATCAGGGGCCTTCATCAGTAAAATTTGGGGGGAGGAGTGTCCAGGGATCAGGGGCATGCTAGGACATCCACACTGAAGTACAAAACACATTAATACAACTTGCATCTCACTAGGAAGATGGAAGCACAATGCTTAACAGGCCTCTTTGGGTTCTGAAGGAGCATATTTCACACTTAAGAATACTGCTCTCTGCTCTAGACTGGGTGACATGAAAGGCTGTCAGTTCTCAATGAGGCCCAGAGCAGGAAAGGGGTCTATGGCAGGTCCATATTGTGGTGGAAGCAGGCCTGCCACTTGGGTCATCTAACCTAGTAGACTCTATGCTATTAAAGTTATTGGTGGAGGGGGAAATGTCGAAGAAATTAAGGCAAACTCTTGATTTTTCTGTTTATTTTATTGAATAACTAAATGTACAAAAACCACATAGAGTACATTACTAAAGAAAATATTTTATATTTTCAAATATATAATGGATTCTTCACCCAATTATTTCTGTAACAAAACTAAGTATACATATTTTAATACATTTCATTTTTTCTCAAATTAAAGACTATGCTATAATTGTAACTACCTTTAGGAACCAAAGTCTAAAGATTTAAACTTGATATGGAGAAAAATGCATGTCAAGTCCTTCGTACCTGATTTGGTGCTGAGGTTGAACTGGTGTATTGGCTTGTTCCAGAATCCAGAAGCCACTCCAAACTAAAGCAAAGTGAAACCCTTAGGTTGGCCTTGGTTGCTTGAGGAACCTCTGGATGGGGGATGACTGGTTTTGCTCTGCATAGGACAGTCCTTCCCCAGGCCAAGAACTGTTCTCTGGGAACAGGGAACCGAGGTATATACTGTGTTCAGGCATTTGTTTGGGGAGACAGGTGGGGAGGGCCTTATTTGTTATGTCATATTTCTATTGGTAATCACTTCTCCATAAAAATAAAGAGCAAATGGGTAGCTCCAAGTCATTGATGAAACCAATATTTTTCCCACAGTTCTCTCTTGCTTAGTGATACTGAGACCAATGAAAAAGAACCCAAGGGCTAAATTCATTCTGAACACAAGTAGGAAAGCGACTGGCAACTGTGAGAGTGGCAGCAGCTGGGACCTGACTTTTGCGAAGTTCTCCCGGGCTTGACTTATTCTAAGCAGCCTGTGGAGATCTAGAATTTGGACACACTGCTTTGGATCTACCCTTTTACTTTTCCCACTGTCCACTGATCTTAATTTTTATACTCAAAAACAGGGAGAGGGAAAAAAATCTCAGTATCTGTCACAGAATCGCCATAAAACCTAAGGTCACACCCTAATTTCCCATTTAGAGTGTCCATTATGAATTCAAAATTAAACAACCAAAATAAATAATGGGTAGCTAATGAGTTTTTTAAAATCACCTCAGTGATTTCTTAACATAAAGCTGACCTGTCAAATGTGGGTAAAATCCCACTCAGAGGGAAGGTTTGGAATCCTACATAAAAATATAACATGCATTAAAACAAAATTCTTAAATATAAAAAAATTCAAGTGACCATATCCTTACTGATACTTATATAACACAAACAAACTTATAATGAACATTTTAGCACAAAATGCAGTTCATTTCTAGTTAACACATTGAAATAATTGACACTCAAATTCTAACTACTAGAGCATAGATGTCTGAATGAGATTCACATATGTACATATGCATCAAAGTAGAATTTGACTTTGGGCTAGTAAATTTTATTCTAATCCATAGTGTTTATGACTCTTAATTTCAGTTGCTTTTACTAAGAAATTGGGAGAAAACCAAAATTTCTGACACTTAGATGAATCAGAAAATAGCTATAGAGAGAATTATTATCTGTATATTCAGTAAGAAACTATTCTAAAGCTACTGTTTTTCTAACCTATTTCTCTATATAAAAGCTTCTCGATGGTAATCTACTCTTCCAATTAAAGGAAAATATCGTATCCTTTCTCCAATTCTATTTCTGCTGGAAGAGCTACATCATTTTTAATGGTTTCTTCTATATTTTGTATTTTTAAAAAATCTCAGCAACATTTCTTTCTGTAAAATATAAAGCAGCATCAAAAGTATTCATCTAATACTGGCATTCAGATTTTGAAGATATACCTTTATGATGAAGTAACAGTCCTAAAACAAAATGTTCAGAACCGTCAGAGTAACTAGCTATGAGAAAAATCAGATTTATGACCTTTTCTAAAATTTTTAAAGCTCTGCAGGTTTACATCAAAGTGCTCCTAGTGAGAATAATAATGTACTGCACTGAGAAACTGAGACCTCGTCTGGGCCTTCTTAATTTGTCTCTGGACATCTTTAAAAGTCAAAAGATCCGCACCATATGCTATCCTCAGGATCAGTACTACAGGATGTCTTGTAAAAAGATCTTTTGATATTACTGATAACAAAAGCACCTTGGATTGGATCCAAGATTGACATGTGTTATAAATAAATTCTGCTTTATAGTAAGATACATTTAAAGTACAATTCAACATATTTACCATAAAGACTATCTACGTAAATAATAATAAAAGTACTCCTTTGAAGTAAAAAATCTGCTGCTGCTGAAGAAGTGGTCAGTTCCTACTACTATAGCTTAACATGCCTGGTTTGATACCATTTCCTTAGTCTAAAGGAATTTTCATGATCTTTCAACATCTTACAATAATGACCTGGCACTAGTTTAGGTCTATAAAAACATAATTGCCACAAGTCACACAAAAACATGAAAACTAGCACAAATTTCTGAATCTCTTTAAAAAAGGTCTTTGGATAAGAACTATAATGCTTAATGCTGCAGAGGATCCAGAGAAGCACTCTAAATGATGGATAATATTTAATGACGGTAAATAAGAATTATTTTCTAAAAAGCTGAACAATGTCAATTTTAGGTAGAACATAACATAAAATTATTTCATGAAATATAGTCTTGATCTATGCTCTCCTGACAATACACCCAACAGAAAGCTTCCAGTCTATTTGCCGTTTCTTGGCCGATGAGACATTCATCCTTTAATTCCCTGATTGTCTTCCTCAATGATTTTTGGAAACGTTTTTCTCGGTCTAAAACATTCCGCAGACTTTTCTTGGTATCCTCTAGCTCACTGATCACATGATCTAATTTATGCTTAAGTTTCTTTGGACTGTCCATTACACTGTAGCTGTGTTCCTAAAAACATAAACACCAAGTTAGTAGAACACACAGACAAATAGCTGAAAGCTTATAACTAGGCCTCAGCTGTTTCTCCATTTACTGTGCTTAGAGAAGACCGTTAAGTTGGTGATAGTAAGACGTTTAAAGAACATAAGAGGCTAAGGGTGGAAGCAGTATTTCCGGTGCCTGGGGCCTCTTTGTTCTGTGGAAGGCTAGGCAGGCATGAGTACAGAATGCTATGGATGCCATGCACCTCTCATTCCGAGGTAGGTATCTGCTTATGAACTCCATGATACCCACAATCACTATACAGTTTTTGTTCCCTAAATGTGGGCTGCTAAGTTTAAGTTTTATCAATCAAACAAACTTACATTGTTAAATTTGTAACTGAGTTACTTTAATTTGAAGAATATTTGACTCTATAAGGGGAGACCGGAAAGGCATGGAGATTAGCCCTTAGTAATTCTATTTGGCATAGCCCTGGACGCTCAAGGCAGTGCAATAAAGCAAGAAAAAGAAATCAAAGTTATTCATATTGGAAAGAAGGAATTAAAACTTTTTAACGACAGAAAACATGATGTAGAAAATCTGATAGCTTCTACAAAAAGCTTTGATAATTAATATGTGAATTTAGCAAGTTTTTCATATACAAGATCAATATAGATATCAATTTCCATATACTAGCAATAAATAAAACAATACTATTTATAAAAATGAAGTGAAAAACCTGTCCACTGAAAGCTACAAAACATTGCTGAGAGAAGTTAAAAGCCTAAATAAATGAAAAGAGATAATGAATTCATGGGTTGAAAGACTTAAAAAAAGACTTAAAATAGTCTTATTAAGATGGTAAGTCTTCCCAAATGGACTTGCAGATTCAACACAATCCCAGTCAAAATTCTAACTGGCCTTTTTGTAAACATTTACAAAGTGTTCTAAAATTCATATAAAATATGCAAAGACTAAGAATATCCAAAACAACTTTGAAAAAGAACAAAGTTGGAAGACTACCTGATTTAAAGTATTATAAAGTGATAGTAATTAAGATAGTAAAACAGATCTCGTTCTAACATGAATAGACAATGAGATGAATAAATAAATGCAAGCTTCACTACTCTGTATGTCTATGATGGTTCTTTAAAACCTAAAGATATAACTATTTTTTAAACTAGATATTTCCATATAAAAATATAGTATCTAAAGGGAGGTTTGCCTTTTCTTGGTTGAAATATCCTTGTGAAAACATTCTCTGAACTAAATATGTAACCAAAGGCTTAACTAACTCTAATTTGTTATTGAATTATAATGGCCCTGGGAAGCAGTATTAATTTTGGATATTACAGGTTTTAAAAAAACCTCAAACATGTAAACCCCTGGTACTTTTAAAAGATTTTGAAAGGTTTAATACTAATGGAGAGGACAAATTCATCTTAAAAATATCACCACACCACAACTCCAAATCTATGGGACACAGTGAAAGCAGTCCTGAGAGGGAAGTTCATAGAACTACAAGCCTACCTCAAAAACAAGAAAAACTTGTAATAGACTCTCTAACCCTACAACTTAAAAACTTAGAAAGAGCACAACAAGAAAAGCAAGAGTAATTAGAAGGAAGGAGATAATAAAGATCAGAGCAGAAATAAATGACATTGAGACTAAAAAACAAACAAACAAAAAAAACCCACAAAAGATTAATGAAACCAAGAGCTGGTTCTTTGAAAAGATAAACAAGATTGATAAACTTTTGCCAGACTCATCAAGAAACAAAGAGAGAGGACGCAAATTAACAAAATCAGAAATGAAAGAGGTGAAATAACAACTGACCCAACAGAAATACAAAGGATTGTAAGAAAATACTATGAACAACTATATGTCACCAAGCTAGACAACCTGGATGAAATGGACAAAGTCCTAGAAAAACATACAACCATCCAAAACTCAATCAGGAAGAGTCAGAAAGCCTGAATAGGCCGATAACTGCTAACGAAGTTGAAGCAGTAATCAAAGGGCTCCCAGCACACAAAAGCCCCGGCCCCGATGGCTTCACAGGGAGTTTTACCAAACATTCAAAGAAGAATTAACACCTTCCCTCCTCTAACTACTTCAAAAAATTCAAGAGGAAGGAAGACTTCCAAACTCTGTTTACGGGGCCAGCATTAGCCTAATTCCAAAACCAGATAAAGACATTACAAAGAAAGAGAATTACAGGCCAATATCCCTGATAAATATAGATGCTAAAATCAACAAAATATTAGCAAATCGGAACCAGCAATATATTAAAAAGATCATACACCATTACCAAGTGGGATTTATTCCAGGGATGTGAGGCTGGTACAATATTCGCAAATCAATAAACATGATACATCACATAAACAAACTGAAAGACAAAAATCATATGATCATATCAATTGATGCAGAAAAAGCATTTGATAAAATCCCATACCCATTTTTGATAAAAACTCTCAGCAAAGTGGGAACAGAGGGATCATACCTAAACATAATAAAGGCTATATATGACAAACCTATAGCCAACATCATACTCAATGGACAAAAACTAAAACCATTTCCCCTAAGAACAGGAACAAGACAGGGGTGTCCACTTTCACCACTTTGATTCAACATAGTACTGAAGTCCTAGTCTTGTCTGTGATCAGACAAGAAGAAAACATAAAAGGCATCCAAATTGGAAAGGAGGAAACAAAACTGTCATTATTTGCACATGACATGATATTGTACATAGAGAATCCTAAAGACAAAACTACTAGATTTAATAAATGAATTCAGCAAGGTAGCAGGATACAAAATTAACACCCAGAAATCGATGGCATTTTTATACACCAATAAGGAACTCTCAGAAAAAGAAAGTAAAGAAACAATCCCATTTACCATTGCAATTAAAAAAATAAGATACCTAAGAATAAACTTAACCAAAGATGTAAAAGACCTGTACTTGGAAAACTACAGTACACTGAAAAAAAGAAATAGAGGAAGATATAAACAAATGGAAAAATATACCATGTTCATAGATTGGGAAAATTAACATCATTAATATGTCCATACTACTCAAAGCAATCTATAAATTCAATGCAATCCCTATTAAAATACCAACAGCATCTTTCACAGATCTAGAACACACTTTGAAAATTTATATGGAACCAAAAAACACCCCGGATAGCCACGACAATCTTGAGAAAGAAGAACAAAGTTGGAGGGATCATAATACCAGATATCAAGTTATACTACAAAGCCACTGTCATCTAAACAATCTGGCACAAGAACAGACATATAGATCAGTGGAACAAAACAGAGAACTCAGTAATTGACCCATGTCATTATGGTCAATTAATATTTGACAAAGGAGGCAAGAACATACAATGGCGTAAAGACAATCTCTTCAAAAAATGATGCTGGGAAAATTGGACAGGTACATGCAAAAAAATGAAACTGGACCACCAACTTACACCATACACAAAAGTAAATTCAAAATGGATAAAAGACTTAAATGTAAGGCATGAAACCATAAAAATCCTAGAAGAAAACATAGGCAGCAAAATCTCAGACATCTCTCATAGCAATATGTTTGCTGATACATCTCCTAGGGCATGAGAAACTAAGGAGAAAATAAACAAATGGGACTGCATCAAAATAAAAAGCTTCTGCACAGCAAAAGAAACCATCAACAAAAAGAAAAGGGAGCCCACTGTATGGGAAAACATATTTGCCACCTACACATCTGATAAAGGGTTAATATCCAAAATATATAAGGAACTCATACGACTTAACCAAAGGAAGACAAACAATCCAATTAAAAAATGGGCAAAGGACCTAAATAGACACTTCTCCAAAGAGGGCATACTGATGGCTAAGAGACATATGAAAAAATGCTCAACATTGCTCATCATCAGAGAGATGCAAATTAAAACCACAATGAGGCATCACTTGACACCTGTCAGAATGGCTCCATCAACAAATCAACGAACAAGTGCTTGTGAGGATGTGGAGAAAAGGGCACCCTAGTGCACTGCTGGTGGGAATGCAGACTGGTGCAGCCACCATGGAAAACAGTGTGGAGTTTCCTCAAAAGATTAAAAATTGACCTACCACTTGACCCAGTGATCCCACTTCTAGGAATATATCCTAAGAAACCCGAAACACCAATCATAAAGAGTTTATGCCCCCTATGTTTATAGCAGTGCAATTTACAATAGCTAAGATCTGGAAACAGCCCAAGTGCCCAACAGCAAATGAGTGGATGAAAAAGCTGTGGCACATTTACAACATGGAATGCTATGCAGCTGTAAAAAAAGAAGGATCTTTTATCCTTTGGGACAGCATGGAGAGAACTGCAAAGTATTATGCTAAGTGAAATAAGCCAGTCAGAGAAAGACAAATACCACATGATCTCACTTATATGTGGAATCTAATAAACAAAATAAACTGACAACAAAATGGATCCAGAGACATAGAAGCATGGAATAGACTGAGGGATCTCAGAGGGAAGGCGGGGAGGGGGCAGTGGGTGTGGAGAGATTAATCAAAAAACTTGTATGTTTATAAGCATAACCCATGGACACAGACACTGGTCTGGGGAAGGCCTGGGGGTGGGATGGATGCAGGATGGAGGGGATCAATGGGAGTAAAAAGGAGACATCTGTAATATTTTCAACAATAAAGGTAAAGAAACTTAAAAAAATTTATCAACATTAGCTCAGTGAGTAATTTTACTTACAAAAATAAACTGGGATTGAAATTCTTCAATACACGAGGAAGCACCAACAAGCTGGTGATTGTGGTTTGTGACTGGAAGGGTTTTGAGGGTGAAGTTTTTCCTACAATGCAGCTTTTCTCTTTTCCCCTGTTAAGAAGAGTTAATAACAATTATTGTAGATACTTCTGCCCTTTCAAAATTTTTATTTCTTCCTTACTTTGTATAGTAAAATTAATACATTTCTTTTCACGGAAACTGATTTTAAAAGTCAGTAAATTTTAAGTTCCACTGAAATTACTTTAAAGGAACTTTCCCAAAATCACTCTAAAGTTCATCTAGAAACACAAATTTTCCTAAAAAGGAAGAGTAATAATGAGGAAAAGATATGCCCTACAAGTATTAAAAATATTTTACACTTGCCCTGTCAGTGTGGCTCAGTAACCCATGAACCAAGAGGTCACTGGTTTTATTCCTGGTCAGGGTACATGCCCTGGTTGTGGGCTTGATGTCCAGTAGGGGGCGTGCAGAAGGCAGCCAAATGACGTTTCCATCTCTCTATTCATCTCCCTTCCTCTCTCTAAAATCAATTTAAAAACATACAAAAAATATATTACACAGAAACAAAAGCAAAAAGTCTGCTATTCTCCTAGACAGAAAAATCTAGAAATAGTTCAAGTAGATAAAAGCCTTTAGAATTTAAAAAATGGCATCATAAATAAGTGGAGAAAAGCTATGTCAAAATGAACTAATTAAGAAAACGTTATATCCTTTATACACAATAAAACATGATGAAATTCTGTGTACTAAAAATTTATGTAAAGATAAAAACCACGATGGACTATAAAAAAATTTAGGAAATGTTTATATAATCTTGAGGTAGGAAAGGCTAAAGTCAGACAAGAGAAAATATAGGACTGGCTACTCAACAAAAAAGTCTGAATTTTATAAAAGTATGAAAATAGAAGATGACCTGAACACACATACATACAAATGGCTAATAAACATATAAAAATGTAGAAACTCACTAACATTCAGAGATGAATTAAAACAGTAAGATGACATTTTTGCCTGTCAATTTTATCAAAAGTTAAAAACACAATACTGAGAGGATTAGAGTGGGCAGACATTTTTATGCATTGCTAGTAGGGGAATAGATTGGTATAAGCCTTTAGGAGAACTGTATCAAACACAAGTCTTAAAAATGAGGCCCTGTCTAGTGTTACTCAGTTGGTTGGAGCGTTGTCCCTTACACTGAAAGGTGGTGGGTTTGATTCCTGGTCAGGCCACATACTCAGGTTGTGGGTTCAATCTCTGGGGTGGGTACGGGAGGCAACGAATGGATGTTTCTCTCCCTTTCCCTCTCTAAAATCAATTTAAAAAATTAAAAAAAACAGGATTTCTTTAAAATTAAAAAAATGTGTACAATTTTTGATCCAACAATTGTATTTCCAAGAATTTAGTTTGAGGAAATAAAGATATGTACAAAGATATAGCCCTAGCCGGTTTTGCTTGGTGGTTAGAGCATCAGCCCGAGGACTGAAGGGTCTCAGGTTCAATTCCGGTCAGGGGCATTTACCTCTGTTACAGGCTCGATTTCTGGCCCTGGGGAGGAAATCAATCAATGTGTCTCTCTCACATTGATGTTTCCCTCTTTCTCTCTCCCCCTTCCATTCTCTCTGAAAAGCAATGGAAAAAATATCCTCAGGTGAGGAATACAAAAAAAAAAAAAAATCCAACTACAATAATGTTCATTATAGTGCTCTTTAAAATACTAAAAGATGATAACCTATATATAATAGTGAGGGCTGATTACATAAACTATTGTTCATACATAGAATCAATGGCTATATGGTCATTAAAAATGTTCTATATAGCTGACACCAGCAAGTGCTAGCAAGGATATAGAACCAGAGGAAGTTTTATACACTGAAGGTGGGACTATAAATTGGCAAACCACTTTGGAAAATTATGACAATATCTACTTAAGCTGAACATACACATCCCTAGGAGTTAGCAATTTCACTTCTAAGAGAAGTTATGTATATTCTTCATAAATGTGTGCATAAGTGCATCAAAAGACATGGACAAAAATGTTCGTAGTTGAATGAAAAAAGTATAGTTTATTTCTACAATGGAATATTATAGTGCAAAGAAAATAAATGAACTATTATCACATGCTACAATGAGAATTAATGACACAAATGTAATGTTGAGCTAAAGAAGCCAGAGTACATAGTATATGACTCTGTTTATATAACTGACAATGACATCAATTAACTTTGTGGGTGTAGTGGTTGGGGAAAAAGCATGAGGGAGGCTTCTGGGGTACTGGTAATATTCCATATCTTTCAGGGGAGTTACATGAGTCTATTCTCTTTGTGAAAATTCACTGGTCTATGTATACACTTACGATGTGTGTACTATTCTGCATATATGTTGTACTTCAATATAAAATTTAGTTTAAAAAATTGGTGTTCCATACAGTATTCTTTTAAAAATGTGATCCATAGATCTGTAACATGATCATGTTGGGTGCATGTTATGAAGCGCAGATTTCCTAGACTCTTAACACAAACTTACTGAATCAAATTCTCTGAAAGAGCGATACAGGCTTCTGCATTTTAAAAAGCTTCCTCAATTAAGTCTTATGTAGGCTAACATTTGAAAGCCACTGTGAAAAAATATAGGGTGAGGCAAAAGTAGGTTTACAGTTGTAAGTACTCAAAACACAGTTTAGTTATTTATTTTTAGAGAAAATCATTTTATTTTTTTTAGGCTAATGATTTTTGTGTTTTGCTTAAAATATTACAGATGCCCCTTTTTCTCCCCAATGACCCATTCCACCCCGTCCCACCCCCCTCCCCAGTCCCTCTCCACACCTGTGTCCATGTCCTTGGGTTGTACATATATGCATATAAATTCTTTGGTTACTCTCTCCCTCTCCACCCACTACCCTCCTCCATCCCTCTGACATTCGTCAGTCTGATCCATGTTTCCATGTCATTGAATCTATTCTGTTCAGAGTTTATTCTTGTATTATTTATTCTTGTATTATTTTCCATACAAACATCTGTAAAGCTACTTTTGCCCCACCCTATATTTAACATCATGGAAAACAGTAGTTAAAAGTGGACTCTGGAGCCAACATGCCTGGGTTGAAATCCAGCCTCTGCCATTTAATAGCTGTGTGACTTGGGGAAGGTATTCCAGCTCTCTGGGCCTGTTTCCCCAAGTGGTAAAATGAGGATAATAGTAGTATTTATCTCATATGATTGTTGTGAGGACTAAATGAATGAATAATATATGTGGGTTTGATCCCCAGTTGGGGTGGGAGGCAACCAATCAGTGTTTCTATCTCCCCCTCTTCCGCTCTCTAAAATCAATTTAAAAAAAAAGAAAAAAAGAGGAGCAAATAAAAAGGAGAATATATATACCGTCTAATTCTATTTTCGTAAAACTATATAAATATAGATGAATTTATATATAAACATACACATACAGATGACTAGAAAGCTAACACATCAGAGTGTTAACAGTGTTATCTCTGGATTAAGTGATTATTGTTAATTTTTATTTTCTCTTTAATATCTAATTTCCTATAATAAAAATTTTCTTTATTAGGAAATATTTTTTGAAAGTCAGTAACTTATAGTTTTTTATGCCCACATTTTTTAAGGTCCTCTTACCATGATAGATATTTGACACCTTACTACAGAATAAAAACCCTTTAGAGCAAATGGCACAAGACATTGCACATTTATTAATAAGGAAGAAAGTGAGGCAGTCTCTACTTGATAACTCAGGTACCACAATAGAACAACAATACAAAGTGACCAAGGCCACATGGGTGCAGTTACACTACTGGACTACTTCCTTGTTTCCAGCTGTCAGGAAGGAGATACCTTTCAATGGAGGTTAATTACTACTGTGGAACCCACAGGCTCTTCCTGAATGGTCCACATTGGAATCAGTCAGTCTAAGTTTTTGGAAGCACACACATACACTTCCAGGAACACGAAGTCAAGAAAGGTATTGAAGGTGAGGCAGCCAACCCATAGCACTAGTACCACTGAGAAAAAACAGAATTCAACTAGAGTTTACTAACCCAATCCTTTTATTTTCTTTTTCAGACCTCTTCTCTCCTTACCTTCTCCTGTTATCGCCTTCTGGTTTTCTTCCTTCCAGTCCTACCTAGGCTTTAAGTTCAAATGTACGTGGCTCTAAAAGTATATGCTGGACCTATTGGAGGCTCTGCTCTTGACTTTTGCTCCAGAGTGAGCAGGACTGCCAAATTGGAACTTTACTTCAACCCTCTTATGTTCCTCTATTTTTCAGATACAAATATTGAATTATGTTAACTCTTAGGGTCAGTACACTTCACCAAACCTTGGTAATGTACAAACATTTCTGAGTGGCTATTGGTAAAATACTCCTACTACACGTTACAAAGTCTGAAGCAGCAGTTTACATATTTAAAAACTTAAAAGGATTTCAAAGCAAGTATGGTTAAGCTTTTTCAACAGTACCATAAAGAGTGAGAAACGGTGGTAAGAAGTATCTCATAAACAAACCTGTAAGTGAGATGGAGAATCAAAGATAGAAGGTATGACTCCAGGTTTCAGTTTAATATTTGGAGAACTTCTGTCAAAATCTGTCTTCTTAAAGTGCCTTGAACACAACACATCTCCTTTTTTAGGCTCCCAAATGCCTGCAGCATTCACATCAAGTCTTTTCATTGCTAATACCCATTTTCTTTTGACATTTTCATCTGTGGGGAATCTAGAAAAAATACAAAAAGTATTTTAAAATTAAACACTATTGATACTCTACTTGAATTAGGGGTGTGACTAAATTAATTCCTTAACCAGTTTGTTATTACTCTTGGGAAATATTATGGAAACCATTAAGATTCATGTTTTAACTTTCACTTTTAATAGTCAGATTTTTCTACCAATCACGCTGTAGACATATGGCCCTCATTTAAATTTTTCTCATGTTATAAAGAAGTTTCAAAAGATATTTAATATAGTAAGATCCACCACAACTGAAGGTTTTTCTTCATCCCAGGACAGACTATATTTGGGCAAAGATCCTTTAGTCCGATTGTAAGCTACACATAAACCACACTGAATTTCTTTGAAGGTGTGTTAAAATGCAAAGTAATGCTAGCAAACGCGGCTTTGATGATATTTTTGTTAACCAGCCTGATGCCTTGGGCAGGTATCTTAAACTTCTAAACTAAATTATAAAAGTGTAAAGGTATCCCTGTCACTTCAAATTTAACTAAAAAGGTTATTTAAAAAGAACTTGGGAACTAAAGTTCAAAACTTAAGACTTAAGTAAAACTACTTTTTGCTTTTTAAAACACTTGGCTTCACTACCGCAAAAATCTTACACATGGAAAGTCAGTCCTTTTAACTTGGAATTTGGCAAACAGCGAGAAGCACATCCAATCGCCGAGCAACATTTCACCATGATTTTAGCAACTCATAACAGAACTGAAAGAAAGTTAAAATGGTCAGAGTTAGCACCTTCAAAGCCAAGGGGAACACACCTTTCCTAGTACATTTTAGGTAAGAGAAAGTCCTATTAGAAAGCCAAAGACAACTCTTTTCTCCCAACACCCGCAGCTCCGCTCCTGAGTTCCCGGGGCCGGGCTCCCTAAGGAGAAGCCGCGTTTAGCGGGCGCCGGGCAGGCGGCTCGTTTCCCAGACCCGCGCGCCTCCCGCCAGGGCTCCTCCCGCAGCTCCCGGCCCCGGCGCCTCCCGCCGGGGCTCCTCCCGCAGCACCGGCCCCGCGCGCCTCCCGCCGGGGCTCCTCCCGCAGCACCGGCCCCGCGCGCCTCCCGCCGGGGCGCCTCCCGCAGCTCCCGGCCCCGGCGCCTCCCGCCGGGGCTCCTCCCGCAGCTCCCGGCCCCGCGCGCCTCCCGCCGGGGCTCCTCCCGCAGCTCCCGGCCCCGCGCGCCTCCCGCCGGGGCTCCTCCCGCAGCTCCGGCCCCGCGCGCCTCCCGCCGGGGCTCCTCCCGCAGCTCCCGGCCCCGGCGCCTCCCGCCAGGGCTCCTCCCGCAGCACCGGCCCCGGTGCCTCCCGCCAGGGCTCCTCCCGCAGCACCGGCCCCGCGCGCCTCCCGCCAGGGCGCCTCCCGCCAGGGCGCCTCCCGCAGCACCGGCCCCGCGCCCGGCCCGCCCGCGCCTCGCAGCTCCCGCCGGACTCCCAGGGGAGGAGCGACCCCCTCTGGCACTAGCTCTCGTGGAAACGCGCTCCGTCCGGCACTTCCCCAGGCTGGAACCTTCCATTTACTTCAGGGACTCCCCAATGTCCTTCTACCCCCGAGCCTACGAGGTCCCCGACGGCGCGGCGGGGCGCTCTTCCCGCCTGTCCCCGCGCCTCGGCTGGTGACTGGCACATCGCGGCCGTTCGCGCAGATTCTGAGTGAACCGGGAGCCAGGAGAGCGGCCGGGGACAGGGAGCAGGGGACCCGCGCCGCGGAGGGCCCGCGCCCACCCGGGCGGCCGGGCTCCGCCCCTTTCCGCAGGCTGCGGCCACGCAGGGGAGGGCGGGGCCGCCCGGCAGGTGCGGAGGCGGCCGACGGGCCTGCCGCCCCGGGCCGCGGGCGTCTCCGCGCCGCTGCAGTGCGCCGGCCCCAGCTCGGGCGGGCCGCGGCGGGTGGGGGAGAGGAGGCAGCCTACGAGTCGTTACCGTTAGCGGCGGAGACAGCGACTAACGCCGGCGACAGAGATTGCGTCTTCCTTCGCTTCCGCCCCGTCCGCCGGAAATCCGACTGCCCCGGGTCACGTGCCCGGCCGCCATATTGGCTCCGGCGGCGGCCGCGGCCGGGAGGGGGTGCGCGAGGGCGGCGCGGCGGCTCGGCGCGTAGTTCTCATCCTCGGAAGGGGGTCCTTGGCGTGGGAGGGGAGGTCCAGGAGATGGCGGCCTTGGCGCGGGAAGATGGCGCCCGAGGCCCCGAGCGAGGGCGGCGGGGCTGCGAGCATTATGACAGAGGCTGCCTCCTGAAGGTGACGACTTCACGGGCTTCTTCCTCCCCGAGCTTCCGCGGGGCCGGGCAGGGGCGGAGTGGGCCGGGCGGCGAGGCCCGGGCGTGAGCTGGAGGCTGCGCTGTCAGGCTGCCGCCTTCGCCTCGAGCGGGGCGCCCGCTGCCGGGAGCGTGCTTGGCGAGCTGTCCGCGGGCCCCGCGAAGCGCCTGTTTCGTGCTTCGCCAGCGGAGCCCCTCTTGCTGGGGAAGCGCCTGGGCTCGCACCGCAGTCACCGTCGGTGGCCTTATCGAGCTCGGTTTCTGCTGCTGGAAGCAGACTGAGGCGGCCTCGGGCCTGGGCGGGCCGTTCCCAGAGCCCTTTCGAGTGCGTGAGGACATAACGGGAGAGGGTGAGCAGGTGGAGGCCCGCAGCGTGACTTCGGCCGCTGTGGCGGCCGCGCCCCGGCGAGCCGGCTTCAGTTAGGGCCGGTGGGGGAGCCGGCCGCCCGGCCAGAACGTCGGTGTGAATAGGTGGACGGCGCGCAAGGGCCGCTCGGTGGGAGTGACGGACCGGACAGTGCCTCGCGTGCATCTATTCTTACTTGGGGTGTTCACTTGGAGAAAAACTTCTAGTCAGTCTAGAATTTTAAAACTCGGCCTCCATCTGATTGAAAGTTTACTGATTTTTCGTGCAATAAACAGTTAAAAGATTCTGTGTAAAAAGCTTGGGATTTGGAGCCCCACAGCCCTACGCCCAAATGTTAGCTCTGCTCCTTTAGTAAGTCGGGGCCTTTGGGCAGACTACCCTTTGAGTGCCCGTATGTACAGTACGGGTGATAGGAGTTCCTGTTTCGTGGCGAGGCGCCTGTTAGGACGACCCGAACCCTTTTCGCAGGCCGCGGTTTGGTGAGCATTCCTCCGCTGCACTGGACGCGCTCCTTCGACGTTGGTCGTTCACCAAGTGTTGAGAAAGGAGCTGAATGCTCTCCTTACGATTCCGCTGCCACCGGGTGCGCCTGTTACTGTTTCAAGCTTGAGGTCTGAAACGGAATTCAACGTTTTGTCCCTCCCTCCAGCCCCCAAGAAACTGTGCAGAGATTGTATCTGTTTCAAGCACTGAGGTCCTGGGACCCGCGCATCAAAGGCTTTTTTCCCTTGTCCTCTGTCTTCCTTAAGTACCAGAGGCCAAGTGAAGAGTTGACTGACTTCCTTTTTGGGAGGAAATGATCAACTAAATAAAACGCTGCACTTTGAGTAAGATAACAACTGAAAATGGACCTTTAAGTTTATCAAGGAGGAGGTTACTGGTGATCCTGAGAAGTTTCTGTGGCGATACTGGGAGAAAACCTTATTGGAGTGGATTCAAGAGAAAAATAGGAATAGTGGAAACTGGTAGCCGTCTTTAGAGACAACTCTTGGAGTGTTGTTGTAAAAGAACAAAAATATAAGGCTGTGGTTGCTGGGAGGTGTGGGGTCATGAGATTCCCCCCCACCCCCTTAAGATGGGAGTTATTGCTGCCTGTTTGTATGTTCTTGGAAATGACCCAGTAAAGTGAAAACATTTTGTAATAGGAGGGAGAGGGGAAATTGTAGGAGCACTGCCCTTGAGTATCCAAAGAGGTGGAATCCAATGTACAAGTGAAGGTAGGTAGCCTTAAATAATAACATGGGCTGGAGATTGTGTAACAGAAGGAAAGAGTATGAGGTACATTTGCAAGTAGGGTGATAGAATTTGTGGGAGGATGTTCTTTTGATTACCTCTTCTGTTTTCATAGTGAAGTAGTGAAATCCATCAGCAGATTTTAGGGAGGGAGGAAAAGGTGTTTGAGGTGTAAAAAGAGAGGAGATGTGAAATAATCATAGGCCCTAGGTCCTAGACTCTGGAAGAATGCAGGAATTGACTAGAAAAACGTGGTAATAAGAGCCCACTTTTTTTTTTTTTTTTGGTGGTTGTGACTTTATGAGACCAGTCAGTGTTGGCCCTTTTTCTTTAACGGTATTCGGCTGCTCCTATATAAGTTAAGCAGGAGAGAATTGGACTTAACCGGCTGAGATTCTGGGTAGGTGAGTATGTAGGGGAAGAGAGAAGGAACTAGGGTGTGTGTAGGGCAAGAATTGGAGTGTGTTGGAAAGAGAGGAAGTAGTGTTTAGAGAATTCCATACTTGAAATTAAGGTACAAATAGGACTCAGTTCTTCTAGAGTCTTGGGTTTGATTCTGGGCAGGTACTTCACCCAGGTGTGTGCAGGAGGCAACCAATTGATGTGTCTCTCCAACATTGATGTTTCTCTCTCTCTCTCTCTCACTCTCACTCTCACTCTCACTCCCTTCCACTCTCTCTGAAAAGCAATGAAAAAAATATCCTCGGGTGAGGATTTAGAAAAAAATAAAAATAAAAACCTTAAAAAAAAAGCCAGGTTCACTTAAGAATGTCATTGATAAAATTAAAGCAGTGAAATTACTAATTTTATAAAATCTCATCCCTTGAATATGTCCTTTCACATGTTTGATGAAATGGGATGTTTTCATCAACCACTTCTGCAAACTGAATTTAGGTGATTTTGTGGGGAAAAGCTTTTGTGCAATTGGATTACAAACTGAACTATTTGCGTTTTTATGGAATAGCACCTATTTACTTGAACTATAATTATTCAGACTTGGGTATTTGGTGAACATTTTCTCAAAAAGGAGAGAAATGAGACTGTCATTACAAGGAAAACAACCAACAGTGATAAAATTTGAGCTTTCATGAACAAAATAGAATTTTGGAAAACTTGTCTCTGTCCCTGGGAGCTTGAATGCTTCCCAATACCTAAAGAATTTTCTGATGAGATGGGTAGTGATATTAATGAATCTGATTTTTGATATTGCATAATTTAGTGAACTGATACTTTCCAAATAACCAATACATAAGTAAAAGATACAAAATTCAAGATAGGTCAATGGGTTTTAATGTAACAGTGAGAAAAGTTTACTGATGTGATTTCAGAGACCATGTTACAACTAACCATTTATAAGAGGAGTTGAGTTTTGGTATAGTATCAGAGAAGAATATCCATAATCCTCTGAAAAGGCTATTGAAGTACTCCCTTTCCAGCTACATATTTGTGCGAGTTCAAAATTTCTTCATATACTTCAACCAAAACTGATTGAATGCAGAAGCAAAACTGACAATTCAGCTATTTTGGGGGAAAATATAACTTATTATTCATTAAAATATGTTATTTATGTTAAGATGTAGTGGCTTGTTACTATTATTTTACAAAGTAATATTTTTAAAAACCTATTTGTTTTAATTTATAATATGGTATTAATAGATATAATCCACATAAACAAAAGCTCTCTGGGATACTCAGTAATTTTTAAGAGTGTAAAAGGTCCCTAACACCAAAACATTGGAGAAACATTGTTCCTATAGTATGACTGAGCATATGTGGCTGAGGAGGGTCGGAGGACAAGACCATTGGAAGTGAGAAAGTCAAGGAACTGAATTCAGGGTATTGAAGGATTATCATTGTGGATGGGCAGATCACTAAGATTTAAGACAAGAGTAGTGCTGGAGAGAAAGGCAGCCAATTGAATGTTAGAAATCTTTGAGGAATGAACTATATTATGGTAAGTCATGGCATAGGAAGTCTTCAGAAATGAGTGGAGCTAAAAGATTACAATGTATTGGAAAGTATCTTTGTAATATTTAATGTTTAGGGATTGAAGTAGGTAAATGAATTTATCTGGAAATGTTAATAAGTTACTGGCTTGCCATTTAGGCTGAAAATGAGTTTAGGGTGTTGCAGGATTGATTTTTCAGTCTGAGGATTTCCATCTTTTATGATTCTTTTCCCTTTAAGGACAAGATTGTGTTCAACTTCATATATATAGATGTTGAAGAAAATAGTTAAAATATACCACGAAACAGTAAAATGTTATGTTTAGGATCAGCTTACCTGATTTGTTGCTTGTAGTCTTTGACCTTGTTCCAGGAGGAGGAGGAAGAAAATTTTCTTTTTGCATTGCAAACTTGTCTTCTCTTGCTTCTTATAACTCTTATTTTTCCCCCTGGGCATTAGGCACCTTGCTGTGGCAAGTTGTATACTTGCCGGTTGTGTCATGATAACAAGGAAGATCATCAGCTAGATCGCTTTAAAGTAAAGGAAGTGCAGTGCATAAACTGTGAAAAAATTCAACATGTAAGATTTTATCACATTTCTATTTTATTTATTTTTAAACTGTTTTTACTAAGGTGGTTTAAAAATTTTAATCAAGAGTATTGCCAAGTAAGACAACTCAAAATAAGCATTATCTTTGATTTAAATGTTTCAAAACTTGTAGAAATAAAACTGCATATACTTTAACATAAATTCTGGATATTCAAATAGTAATTCAAAATGTTATGGTAAATTTATCCCAATTTTTAATTACATGTTCCTTTTTTAGGCCCAACAGACTTGTGAAGAATGTAGCACATTGTTTGGAGAATATTATTGCAGTATCTGCCATCTGTTTGACAAAGACAAGAAGCAGTATCATTGTGAAAACTGTGGAATTTGTAGGTACTGTATGTAAAATGTTCTTTTCTAATTACTTCTAGTGTATCTGGGAATAATAGTTTTAAAAAATCAGCTTTATTGGAATATAATTTATATGCAATAAGACACATTCATTTTGTTTCCAGTTCAGTAAATTTTGACAAATATCTGTAACTATGTTACTAACAACACAATAAAGATAAAAAAACCATTTCCATTCTAAAAAGTTTCTTCATGCTTCTTTCTTAATAATCATTTATTTAGCCCACCAACTATTATGTGACTAACATTTTTACTTTGGGATATAAAATATGCTTATATAATGAAGTGTTTTGTAGGCAACAGGTAGAAAGGTAGGGTGGATTTTTTTCTTTTTAAAAATTAGCTTTTAAAAAGATTATCAAAAGTTTTGATAAAATTAGAAAATACTGAAAAGTAGAAAGAAGTAAAATAAAACAGTCTACAATCCATCCATCCACCGACAAGTTACTGTTGACATGTTGGTATATAGGAATTAAAAAACAAATCCTGAAGTATTAGAATTATACAAAAGCATATATGTAATGTATGTATGTTTTGAAGTACAGTAATAAACAAAAACGCCCCTCAGTTTAAGAAATAGAATGTTACTAATATTGTTGGTGTTCCTAGTGTTTTATGTCAATCATTTCTCTTTGTTGCCATTGGAGAGAGATAATGACTGTTCGGAATATTTTAAATCACTTTTTTGCTTTTATTTTATAGTTTGTTTTTAAAGAAATATAAACATACCAAAAGATGCAGAAGTCATAAATAGCCTTATGAGTTTGCTTATGAACACACTTTTAACCACCACCCAAATAAATAGAATACTCATAATACCTTAATAGACTTTCTTATGCCCTAAGTCAGTACACTCCCACAAGGTAAACACTCTCCTGACTTTTTGTGCTTTTTATAAATGGAATCATATAGTATATGCTCTTTTGTGTTTTGTTTTATATATTTTAAAGCAGTCGTATACAGTTCTTACATAGAGTCATGGTATTTTTCTTTATGATTGACTCATTTATCATTATATAATGTTTGTTTCTATCTTTAGTAATGTTTTCTGCCTTAAGAGTCATTGTATCTGTATCTGCTTTCTTTTGATTAGTATTTACTTGTATATCCTTTTTCATTTTTTATTTGCAAATATTTTGTATATTTACATTTAAGCTGTGTATCTTGTAAACAGAATATAGTAGAGTTTTATGTTTTTATTGAGTCTGATAAAGACTGATTTTTTACCGAGTATTTAGTCCACTTATTAATATAGTTATATTTATTTCAGTTTACAATTTTAGGGTTTTCTATTGCCATAGTATTTACATATTTGTCTTTTTTTCTGTCCTTTCTTGCTTTCTTTTTGATTAATCAGCCTTTTTTATTCTATTTTTATTCTCTTTAAACCTATTAGTTATACATTCTTCCATTGTTCTCTTAGTGTTTGAACTTAGAAAATATAATACACACCCTTGGCTTACTAGAGTAACATGTTTATTATTTCCTGGACAATGCAGGAACCTTAAACACTAAGAGGATTTATATGCTATTGTTGTCATGTATTTTAATCTGTGTCTATTTCAAACTCTAGAAGACATTTTTTTGAACAGTCAGTATTCTCTTATATTAGCCTATGCATTTCAATTGGCCTTCCATTCTTTCTGCATTATCTTTTTTTTAAAAAAATTTAAGTCATTTTTTATTTTTCAATTACAGTTGACATACAATATTATATTAGTTTCAGGTGTATAACCAAGTGATTAGACATTATGTAACTTACTAAATGATCATCCCAATAAATCTAGTACCCATCTGACACCGTACATAGTTATTAGAATATTATTGACTGTATTCTCTATGCTGTACTTCGCATCCCCATGACTATTCTGTAACCACCAATTTGTATTTCTTAATCCATTCACCTTTTTCACACACCCTCCCTAGTCCCCCTCCCATCTAGCAGCTATCAAAATGTTCTCTGTATGGGTCTGTTTCTGTTCTGCTTGTTCATATGTTTTGTTTTTTTAGATTAAAAATATTTAGTTGTTGATAAAGTGTTTATTGCCATTTTCATATTTTTGATCATTTTTTTCCCCCTTTTTAAAGAAGACCCTTTAATATTCCATGCAATACTGGTTTGGTGGTGATAAATTCTTTTAGCTTTGTTTTATCTGGGAAGCTCTTTATATGTCCTCTGATTCTAAATGATCTCTTTGCTGAGTAGAATAATATTGGTTGTAAGTCCTTGCTTTTCATCACTTTGGATATTTCATGCCAGTCCCTTCTGGCCTGCAAAGTTTCTGTTGAGAAATCAGCTGACCGTCTTATGGGAGCTCCCTTGTAGGTAACTAACTGCTTTTCCCTTGCTGTTTTTAAGATTCTTTCTTTGTCTTCAACCTTTTGCATTTTAATTATGATGTGTCTTGGTGTGGGCCCCTTTGGGTTCCTCTTGTTTGGGACTTTCTGCACTTCTTGGACTCCTGTGTCTATTCCCTTCACCAGGTTAGGGAAGTTTTCTGTCATTACTTTTTCAAATAGGTTTTGAATTTTTTGCTCTCTCTCTTCTCCTTCTGGAATCCCTATAATGCAAATGTTGGTGCGGTTTTAGTTGTCCCAGAGGCTCACTAGAATCATTTTTTTGGATTTTTTATTTTTGCTGTTCTGATTGGGTGTTTTTTGCTTTCTTCTATTACAAATCGCTGATTTGATTCTTGGCTTCATCTGCTGTACTGGTGATTCCCTGTAAATTATTTTTCATTTCAGTTAGTGTATCCTTAATTTCTAACTGGTTCTTTTTTATGGTTTTCATGTTCTTTTTTTATGCTGTCGAAGTTCTTTGTAAGTTCAACTACTCTTCCCGTAAGTTCATTGAACATCCTTATAACCAGTGTTTTGAACTCTGCATCTAGTAGATTGCTTGTCTCCATTTTGTTTAGTTATTTTTCTGGAGTTTTGTTCTGTTCTTTCTTTTGGGACGTGCTTTCTTGTCTCCTCATTTTGGCAGTCTTTCTGTGTTTGTTTCTGTTTTAGGTAGAATTGCTGCATCTCCCAGGCTTGGTAGAGTGGCCTAATGTAGCAGGTGTCCTGTAGGGTCCATTGGCATAGCCTCCCTGAAGTAGGCATTCCAGTTGCATCCTTCCACCTCCTTGTGGGCTGTGTACACCCTCTTGTTGTAGTTGAGCCTTGATTGCTGTTGCCAGGTCAATGGGAAGGATTTACTCCCAGGCCTATGCGATACAAGGACTGGCTGTGACCACTGACAACCATGGAGAATCAACTATATAGGGGCCTGCCCCATAGAGCAGGACTTACTTCAGTGGGAGTCTGATGCCCACTGAGTCTCCTTGAGTGATTTGCTGTGGAAGTATTTGGATTGTTTCAATGTAGTCTGAAGCGGTCCACTGTGTGTGCTGGCTCTAGGGCCTCCAGGGAGGTGCAGGCCAAGGTCAGCCACCACCTGTGTTCAGCCCACAGCCACCTAGCTTGAGCTGCACAGCAGTCTGCAGCTGCCTGCTACTTAGGCTGGGCTTGGAGGTGCTCAGGAGAGGCTGAGCTGCGAACCATGGCCAGTTGCTGCTATTGCTGAGTCTGGGGCCACTTAGTGAGAGGTACAGGGCACATTGAGGCCAGATGCTGCTTGTTTGAATGACTTTAGGAAAGTCTAAAGCGTGAGCCAAGACAGGCTATTTTTATGGAAAAGGCACTGGAAACAGCTTGAGTGGACCCACAAGTTTGGTGGGGCACAGTCTCATGGAATCACCAGGGTTGGCAAACAGTCATAGATTGATGGAGACTGGGATGTGGCTCCTGCGTGCTGGCTATGTGGGGGAAGGGCTCAGAAAAGGAACAATAACCTCTGCCAGCACTTCTGCCTGGGAAAAGCTGCTCCCCTGCCCCCACTTCAATTCCTCCTCAAATGATGCCTTTTGAGCTGTTATTCAAGTGCTGGAACTCAGAAAGAGTGAGTCAAAGTAACTCCATGTGCACACCCTTTAAGAAGAACTACTTGGCTCAGTGGTTGAGCATTGACTTAGGAACCAAGATGTCACCTGTTCAATTCCTGGTCAGGGCACATGCCCGGGTTTTGGGCTTGTTTCCCAGTAGGGGGTGTGCAGAAGGCAGCCGATCTATGATGTTTCTCTCTCGTCAATGTTTCTGCTCTATCCCTCTCCGTTCTTCTCTTACTAAAAGTCAGTAAAAACATATTTTAAAAAGAAAAAACACACAACTAAGATTCTAGCAGCCCTTCATCTCACTCAGCCTCAATTTGCACTGGTTTTTATAGCCAGAAGTTATGGGGATGTCTCTTTCCAGCACCGGAGCCCTGGGCTAGGTGCCTGATGTGGACCTGGGATCCCTTGCTCCTCAAGGATGACCTCTGCACCTGAGATACGCTTTCCGATTGTTTGTTTTCCTGGTGTTGAGTTGTGTAAGTTCTTTATATATTTTGGAAATTAACCCTTTATCAGATGTATCATTGCCAATATAGTCTCCCATACAGTGGGTTCCCTTTCCATTTTGTTGATAGTTTCTTTTGTTATGTAGAAGCTTTTTACTTTGAGGTAGTCCCATTTGTTTATTTTTTTGTTTGTTT
The DNA here is from genome assembly GCF_964146895.1 of Miniopterus schreibersii. NCBI lineage: Eukaryota > Metazoa > Chordata > Mammalia > Chiroptera > Miniopteridae > Miniopterus > Miniopterus schreibersii. Next base: position 42,892,438 of record NC_138101.1, on the reverse strand, counting down.
CCCTTCTCCTAGGAGATATATTGGCAAAAATACTGCTACAAGAGATGCCTGAGATTTTACTGCTTATGTTTTCTTCTAGGATTTTTATGGTTTCATGACTTACATTTAAGTCTTTTATCCATTTTCAGTTTATTCTTGTGTATGGTATAAGTTGGTGGTCTAGTTTCATTTTTTTGTATGTACCTGTCCAGTGTTCCCAACACCACTTATTAAAGAGACTGTCTTTACTTCATTGTATGCCCTTGCCTTCTGTGTCAAATATTAATTCACCATAATGGTGTGGATTGATTTCTAGGGCCTATGTCCTGTACCATTTTTCTATATGCCTGTTCTTGTGCTAGTACCAGGCTGTTTTGATCACAATGGCTTTGTAGAATAGTTTGACATTTGGTATTATGATCCCTCCAACTTTGTTCTTCTTTCTCAAGATTGCTGAGGTAATTTGAGGTCTTTTTTTGGTTCCATATAAATTTTTGGAATATTTGGAGTATAGGTCTGTGAAATATGCCATTGGCATTTTAATTGGGATTGCGTTGAACCTGTAGATTGCTCTGTGTAGTTTCGACATATTAACGATGTTAATTCTTCCAATCCATGAACATGGTATATGCTTCCACTTACTTGTATTTTTTTCTGTTTTTTTCTTCAGTGTCCTATAGTTTTCTGAGAACAGGTCATTTAACTCCTTGGTTAAGTTTATTCCTAGGGATTTTGTTTCTCTGTTGTTGCAATGGTGAATGGGATTGTTTTCTTAGTTTCTCTTTTTGAGAGTTCATTATTGATGTATAAAAATGCCACCAATTTCTGGATATTAATTTTTTTAAAACTATGTTTTTATTGATTTCAGAGAGAGGAAGGGAGAGGGAGATGAGAATCATTGATTGGCTGCCTCCTGCACGCCCCCTCCTGGGGATTGAGCCTGCAACCCAGGCGTGTGCCTTGATCCAGAGTTGAACTGTGACCTCCTGGTTCATAGGTCAGTGCTCAACCACTGAGCCACGCCAGCCGGGGTGGGTATTAATTTTGAATTCTGCTGCTTTGCCAAATTCATTTATTAAATCTTGTAGTTTTTTTGGTGGAGTCTTTAGGGTTTTCTATGTACAATACCATGTCACCTGTGAATAAAGACAGTTGTACTTCCTCCTTTCCAGTTTGAGTGCCTTTTATTTCTTCTTCTTGTCCAATCACTGTGGCTAATATTTCCAGGACTATATTGTAAATAAAAGTGGTGAAAGCAGACATCCCTGTCTTGTTCCTGATATTAAGGGAAATGCTTTTAGTTTTTGCCCATTGAGTAGGATGCTGGCTGTAAGATTGTCATATATGGCATTTTGTTGAGCTATGATTCCTCTTATTCCCACTTTACTGACAGTTTTTATCATAAATGGGTGCTGGTCTTTAATCGAATGCTTTTTCTGTGTCTATTGATATGATAATGTGATTTTTTTTTTATCCTTCATTTTGTTTATGTGAAATATCACATTTATTGATTTGTGAATATTGTACCAGCCTTGCATTCCCAGAATAAATCCTACTTGGTCATGGCGTATGATCTTTTTAATGTATCACTGGATCTGATTTGCTGATATTTTGTTGAGGATTTTAGCGTCTGTGTTTATCAGGGATATTGGACTGTAATTTTCTTTCTTTGTGGTGTCTTTATCTGGTTTTGGAATTAGGTTAATGCTGGTCTCCTTAAAAGAGCTTGGAAATCTTCCCCCATCTTGAATTTTTTTGGAACAGTTTGAGGAGAATAGGTGTTAGTTCTTTGAATGTTTTGAAAAATTTGCCTTTGAAGCCATCTGGTTCAGGACTTTTGTTTGCTGGGAGTTTTTTGTTTTTTTTAAAAAATATTTTTATTGATTTCAGTGAGAGGAAAGGAGAAGGAGAAAGAGAGATAGAAACATCAATGATGAGAGAGTCATTGATCGGCTGCCTCCTGCACGCCCCCCACTGGGGATCAAGCTTGCAACCCGGGTATGTGCCCTGACCGGGAATTGAACCCTGGTCGCCTGGATCCTAGATCGATGCTCAACTGCTGAGCCATGTCCAGCTGGGCTACTGGGAGTTTTTTGATTCTTGCTTCAATATCATTAGTTATTATTGGTCTATTCAGGTTTTCTGATTCTTCCTGATTGAGTTTTGGAAGATTGTATGTTTCTAGGTGTTTGTCTGATTCGCCCAGGTTGTCCAGTTTGTTGGCATATTGGTGTTCAAAGTATTTTCTTACAATCCTTTGTATTTCTGTGGTGTCAGTTGTTACTTTGCCTCTTGCATTTCTGATTTTATTTATTTGGGTTCTGTTTGTTTCTTGATGAGTCTTGCTAAAGGTTCATCAATCTTGTTTATCTTTTCAAAGAACCAGCTCTTGGTTTCATTGATCTTTTGTGTTTTTTTTTAGTCTCTATGTCATTTATTTCCACTCTGATCTTTATTATTTTCTTCCTTCTACTTACTCTGGGCTTTTCTCGTTGTTCTCTTTCTAAGTCTTTTAGTAGTATGGTCAGAGAGTTTATTAGAGAATTTTTTGTTTCTTGAAGTAGCCTTGTAGTGCTATGAACTTCCCTCTCAGGACTGCTTTTTCTGTGTCATATAGGTTTGGGTTGTGGTATGTTCATATATATTTGTTTCCACGTAATTTTTTATTTCTTCCTCCATCTCATTGATAACATCTTTCATTATATTTAACTTCCATGTGTTTGAATGTTTTTGAGTTTTCTTATTGTAGTTGATTTCTAGTTTCAATGCCATTGTGATTTGAGAAAATGCTTGATATGATTTCAGCCTTTCTGAATTTGTTAAGGCTTATTTTGTTTCCTAACATGTGGTCTCTCTTTGAGAATGTTCCATGTGCACTTGAGAAGAATGTATATTCTGCTTTGGGATAAAATTTTTCTGTATATATAAAGTAAATTCCTCTGATCTAGTGTATCATTTAAGGTTCTGCTTCCTTGTTTATTTTTTTGTCTGGAAGTTCTATCCAGTGATGTCAGTGGGGTGTTAAATTCCCCTACTATGACTGTATTGTTGTCAATCTCTCCCTTTAAGTCCACCAAAAAAAATAAAAAAAAAAAATTGATTTCAGAGGAAGGGAGAGGGAGGGAGGGAGGGAGAGAGAGAGAGAGAGAGAGAGAGAGAAACATCAATGATGAGAGAAAACCATTGATCACCTGCCACCTACACGAACCCTACTGGGGATTGAGCCTGCAACCCAATCAGGTGCCCTGACCAGGAATTGTACCGTGACCTCTTGGTTCATGGGTTCATGATGCTCAACCACTGAGCCATACATTTTTTAAATGTATTTAGGTGTTCTTACTATCCGTGTATATATGTTTATAGGGGTTGTATTCTCTTGTTTCATTGATCCCTTTAGTATTATTTAGTATTCTTATTTGACTCGTGTTATGGCCTTTGTTTTAAAGTTTTTTTAGCTGTAAGTATTGCTACCTCATCTTTTTTTCGTTTTCATTTGCATGGAATAGTTTTTCACCTGTTCACTTTCAGCCTTTGTGAATCTTCTGTTCTGAGGTGGGTCTCTTGTAGATAGCGTATATATAGGTCATGTTTTCTTACCCAGTCATTACCCTATGTCTTTTGATTCCAGGGTTTGGATACAGTTCAAGTAGGTTCTAACTTATACTTACACCTGGTTCTTCTTGCACTTGTATCATAAAAATACAATACTGATTCCAGATCTCAAGTATATCACCAATAGATTCTGGCTTATCAATACTTCTGTCTATGCATTGCCAAATTCAGTGTTTTTGTAATCTTCAAGAGCTCGTAATGTTTTTTAAAGGTGGCTGTCTTCTTAGCTCCAATATAGTAAAACATTTTTTATTTTTAGATTTATAAACACCTATTAGGATGATCCATCCTATGAATTTTTTCAATTTTTACATAATCTGTTTCCTTCCCAGTACTTTAAACACAAACTTTCTTCATTTGTCCACTTACAAGCCATATCAAATAAACTTCGGTGTACAAACATCATAAAAGATGGCAGAATACTGCCACACATTCTTTTTTTCCCCTTATTCAAGGATATTTTTTCCATTGCTCTTCAGAGAAAGTGGAAGGGGGAGAGAGAGAGAGAAACATCAATGTGACACAGACACATCCAGTGGTTGTCTTCTACATACTCCCCATCTGGGGCTGGGGATTAAGCCTGCAACTGAGGTATGTGCGTTTGGCCAGAATCAAACCCAGGAGCCTTCAGTCCACCGACCAATGCTCTAATCACTGAATCAGACTGGCTAGGGCCTGCCTCACATTCTTTTAGCAAAATGGGATGGTCCAGGTTCTTTTCAGAAAATATTTTGTGAATTGAAGGTCCTCTCTATTGAATAACTAACTAGATAAGGCTACCATATTTCTTTTTGTCCTTAGAAGTACACTGTTCATTCATTTTCTTCAGCAAGATCATTCACGTAAGGTGGTATCATCTGAAAACCATAATCTGTTTTATTGTATATGTGATCGTTTTCACCATCATCATTAGAGTCTAAACAGTGTTTTTCAACCAAGGATGATTTTGCCCCCCAGGGCATATTTAGCAATGTCCGGGATATTTTTGTTGGTTACAGCTTGGTTGGGAAGTGAGGTAGTCTGCTACTGGCATCTACTGGTTATAGGCCAGAGATACTGCTAAACATCCTACAATGCACAAGATAGTTCCCCACCAAAAAGAATTATCTGGCCCAAAATGTCAATATACCTAGGTGGAGAAACCACAGTCTAGAATGCTGCCATCTAACTCTGTTTTATGATGTGTAAATTATCACTGTAGTGAAAACAAATCTAATTTTTTGGCTTTCACGTGTTTCTTTAGGATTGGTCCAAAGGAAGATTTTTTCCATTGTTTGAAATGTAACTTATGCCTAGCTATGAATCTCCAAGGAAAACACAAGGTATCAGTTTGTATAATTTTAAAAGTATTAACAATGTTTTTGAAAACCAGCTTAAAACCTAATATGTTTGGAAGCATGCTAATTTTCAGTGTTACCAAGTACAACTATGCCTATTTTTAAGCAGTGTTAAGGAGTAGGTGTTCTAAAATATATGCTTTAGAATATCTGATCTATTCCTTTTCTTTATGTAAGAATACTTATATTAGTTATTAGTATATTGTTGATAACCTCTAAATTGGTTTGTGGATTTTTATCATTGGTATTAGTTTTAAGAATAGCTTTTAAAATGCATAGTAAAGGAGAAATATGGAGCAGTGTGACCTGTTAGCACACAGCATTCCAAGAAAATTCAGAAAATAACTTTATATTTTTTTAATGATTAGACAAATATTTTTAATTTGGATGTAGCCATTATATCATGATCCCAGGCCCTTTAAAATTATTTTTCATTATTTAGAAAAAAAGTAATAAACTATCATTTGTAGTACTGATTCTATCTAATATAAGAATTTAGGGAGTGGAGAGACTTGTGAGGGATTTTAAAAATAGGTGCTAGATAATAACTGAGCTATAAAATAGTAAAGTGGTAAAAGAAGTTGAAGTAAATAATGGATATGTGGGATATGGTGACAAGGCATAACAAAAAGAACGGAGCTGAGTAAAGGCGACCGTCATGGGTTTAGCCCTGGCTTACAGTACTTGTTTAATAGATTGTGAATTTGTTTGAGGTAAAAGGATTGAGTTTGGTTGTATGGAAGACTTGATTTTGGTGTGATAGCTAGATATGCTTATGTTGTCTTTCAAAAATGTCCACATTTTTTCTTCTGATATTTTTGTTCTGTTTCTCAGTTATCTTTTATTGTTTGTATTAGTAAATGGTCCTACCATCTACTCTAGTGCTCACTTAAAAAACCTGGACATTATCCATGGCTTCATGCTTTCCCTTACCTCCCCACATCTAATCACACACTGTCTTGTCAGTTAAGAACTCACACCCTGGAAGTATCCTGTTGGAGCTCAAATATAGTTCCATCTCTCCATCTCTTACAAGCATGTAATTTTGGAAGTCATTTAGCTTTTCTAGGCCTCAGGTACCTCATCTGTAAAATGGGGTAATAATTATATGTGTTTCATTTATAGTTGTGAGAATTAATTAGGCTAGTGCAGGTAATGAACTTAGTGTATGGCATGTAGTAAAATTTTGATAACATGAACTGTTACTATTATCAATATTATTAAGCAGTTTAGCTTTGGAGTAAAACACATATAAAATAGAAAGGGTCCAAAGGTTATTATTGCTGCAATTTTGGTAAGTCTTGACTCACTGAGTTTCCTTATCTGTAAAATGAATATAATCTGAAAAATTAAGATGTATTGAGCAATTTCATTGTTTCAGGTAATATGCAAAGCCTGAAATGGTTGTGAGAGTTAAATTGTTCCTGTGTGACATGTAGGAAACATGTATTAATGTTAATTATTATCTTCAGTAAATTGGTATTGTTTTTTTAATTCATTAGTTTTTATTATTAAGTTATATCTGTTATTTCCATCTCATTAAGCTTTAGGTAATTTGAATTTCTCTTTTAAACAGTGTATTGAAAATGTTTCCCGTCAGAACTGTCCAATATGTTTGGAGGTAAGCTTAGAATAGTTTTTGCTTTGGAAATACCCCCTCTTGAATTTAAAATACTTGGCTGCTTATATTGTCTTCATGTAAGCAGTAACATTTATTTCTTTTGCCAGGACATTCACACATCTCGTGTTGTTGCTCATGTCTTGCCATGTGGACATCTTTTACATAGGTAAAGTAACATTGGTTTCTTTTCTCAAAAATGTTTGAAAATAGTGGAGATAGTTTTTGTTTTACTGAAATAACATTTTGGTTTTTTTCCAGAACGTGTTATGAAGAAATGTTGAAAGAGTGAGTATTTGGGATTTAAAAATGTTACAGTTGTAAGATGTCTGGTGTTTTATTTTTTATTTTCTTTTTCATTGCTGTTAGCATATTGAGCATGACATATTTATCTTCAGATGGGTAGGATAAATGAGTAGTGTTAAACTGGGCAAAGCATCTTGGGGGATGTAGGACTATATCTTTGTCCCCATATTTCTATTATGCCTTATCTCATCTTAGAAACTGAGACAGATACCTCTGATTTTCTTTCTACACTCACCAGGGAGCACAGTCTGCCAGAGGCAGTCATAGTTTTGTAAAAATGCTGAGGCATGTTGCTCAAAATTCTGTTAAGTCCTTATGTTGGCGCAGTATAATGACCTGCAAAGAAAGCTGGTAATGAGATTATCTACAGCTATGGCTTTATTGTGGGGGAAGGGTGTTAAATTGAGATATAAAGAATAGTTAGGAAAGAGGAAACTGTAAAATGTATTTCGGTCCTGCAAATTGGTGAGCAGGAGTTTTAATTTATAATAGCCAGATAGAAGGAAACTTTTTCAGAATTTTTAGGAAATAATATCAGAATACATTTTAAGGACTATAGTGTCTTCTTTACTTGAATATATTCAGAAATTGGGGTTGTTTAGCTAAAAAGCAGCTTAATTGGTTTTTAAAATATATTGAGACTATGGACTAATTCCTGTCCATTTTAGAGAACTGAGAAAAAAGAAGTAGATTCTAAAAATGCCATATGATACAGGATTTAATTGAAAACTTTTATAATGTAAAAGTTCCCAGGTTTGTAACAGATTTCCTTAAAATACAGAATAATGCCCTGTCTTGGATTGCTTATGTACCAGTTAGCATGTATCTTGAATGCCTGAGTTGATATACTCTAGTTTAATGTTTGGAAAGTAACCTTCTGTCTTTTCTAGAGGCTACCGATGTCCCTTATGTATGCACTCTGCTTTAGACATGACGCGGTACTGGAGACAGCTGGATGATGAGGTCGCACAGACTCCCATGCCCTCCGAGTACCAGAACATGACTGTAGATGTGAGTAGAGTCAGTGCTGAAAAATTCCCAAGTTCCTTGTTGATGTTCTGGTTTATTTTTGTACTTTTGATCAAGTCTGTCTAAAAAATACTACTTTGACTTAAATGCCAATGTGATGATAAATGGGAAGGATGGACAAAATAATCTTTGTATTTTACTTACTTTGAACTTGACCAGGAAGAAAAGTTCTTAAGAATACCTTTGTGCAATTCTTCCCAACACTAGGTGGCAGGCAAAAACTTTATTCTGAAATATTTACACATTACTTGCCAGAATCAATGATGTAATTGAGTAGAGGTGAATTACTGGTTTGATGTTTTATTTTAATTTCAGTTTTTAAAAATTTCTTTCACGTGAACATGTTTGCTGATTTTTGAAAATCACCTTTTGATTTTTAATGTTTATTACCCTGTTTATTCTCTTTTACTTAGACCTTTAAAATTTGGTTATTAGCCTATAACCTAAAATATAAGAAGTATTTCTGTGCCTTTGGCCTTATAGAGAATGATCATCTTTTTTCCATTAATTGAGATGTGGTGCTGTCTCTTCTCATAATAGTATATTGAATTACAGATCAGAACTAGAATTCTTGATAGCTTTTTGGTGCTTTAATAATTTTTGGACATCTCAATTTTCTAAACATCAGTTTAGTTTAGATACTTCTACACAAAAGGGTCAAAATCACTTATGAAAGCCAAATAAAAAGTATTTTTTGTTTTATATGATCATGTGATGTTTTACTAGAGGCTGCAGTGTGCTCTGTTCCATGTAGATGATTTTTTAAAATAACAGCTTTAAATAAGATATAATTCACACACCATACAACTCATCCATTTAAAGTATATAATTCAGTGCTTTTTAGTATATTAAAAGCAACTCTTGGAGTTGTACAAACATCATCACCATGAATTTTAGAGTATTTTCATCACTCCAGAAAGAAACCCTGTACTCATTAGCAGTCATTCCCCAGTTCACTAGCTCTAGGCAACTGCTTATCCTCTACATTTAGATCATATTCATAAAATAATTATTTTCCAAATTATAATTTAGAGTGAGTTTAGAAGTTTTCTCCTTATTATGGTGTGACTTTTCTAAAGCTAATGGTTTTCTCACATAGTATTGATCAGTTTTCAGATTAACACCTTTATTTTTCAGGATCTTAGTACTAGAAAAGATTAATTAAGTGGCAAATTATTGACGTTTCAGGGATGAGCCAAAAGCTTCTCTTTGTTCAGTTTTAGGAACTACTTTTGAACTGTAATTCATTCCTGCAAAGTAGAAAGCTAGGAATTTAGATATTAAACCTAAAGAATTAGAAATGGAGGGTCCATTGTCCAGGAAAACCTGGTGCTGAAGTCCCTTACCATAAATGGCCAAATTCCAGGTTTCTCCAATTAAAACTTGCCCTATTAGCACTTCCTCATACTTGTTCTCCCTGACTCTTTAAAATCCTCTGATTATAAGCCATCGAGGAGTTTGGGCTTTTGAGCAATAACTTTCCCATTCTCCTTGCGTAGTGCTACCAATAAAGCAACTTGAATTTCTCCACTGCAAAAACAAAAAAAACCTAAAGAATAAGCAAAAATGTTATGATAAGTATGTAAAAATTTGTTTTATTAGCTAACATAATTTTCTAAGTGTCAATGAAAATAATAAAATCATGTATGTTATTTTGAATTGTAAGTACAGATGGTCTTGGACTGATGATGGTTTGACTTAGGTTTTTCAACTTTATGGCGGTGCAAAAGCAATACACATTCGGTAAAAACCACCCAGGCTAAGCTATGATGTCCAGTAGGTTAGGTGTATTAAATGCATTTTCAACTTACAGTATTAACTTATGATGGGTTTATCAGAATGTAACCCCATTATAAATCAAGGAGCATCTGTATGGGTGTTGATCTGATTATGCCTACATTGATTTTCGTGCTAGTACTATTTATACTACTTAGGAGCTATTTTAAAATAGACTTCTTGGCTCAAATCTACATTTTCATTTTCTGAATTCAAAGTAGCTTCTTAGAGTTTTCAGTGAACAACAAAAGGTATTTCTACTTGTGGAAATGTTTAGACTTAAGTGTGTGTGTGTGTGTGTGTGTGTGTGTGTATCTTCAGTATGATTTTTGAGGAATTGTTTGGAGCAGACATTGTCACTTTGTAAGGTTTAATATACTTAATTTGAATTCGTCTCTTCACTTTTTAGATTCTCTGCAATGATTGCAATGGAAGATCTACAGTTCAGTTCCATATATTAGGCATGAAGTGTAATATTTGTGAATCCTACAATACTGCTCAAGCCGGAGGTTGTAGAATTTCACTAGATCAGCAATGACCAACCTATACTGCACTGGAAAACTCAGCATTTTCTGATAGAAAAAGGCTATCTTTAGTATCCTATTGTCATAATGTGTCAGAATCTGTGCATTAGAGTTGATGCATTTTTTACTAGTGTCACAGCATAAAGTCATACTCCAAATACTTAAGGATTCAGGGTCTCTTTATAGAATTATCATATATCTGTATTTAATGAAAGCTACCACACTTGTGTTTTGATTGAAAACTCCTTTAGTCTCAGTTGTTTGGAAACCAATGATGTTGCCACTGAAATAGAAATATGTTATACTTTCATGGAACTTTGCTTTAAGTGGCGCTGTGCACGCAGAATTCATTTCTAGTTTGACAGAACTGTAATTAATTCTAAGTATTCTTGACTTTTTAAGGGCTGCACTATAATAAGAATATGTTCTATCTTACTGTTAAAATCTTAATTCCATATGCTTTAGAAATTTCTAAGACAGTCCTTTGGATCTTGTAAATGTGAATTTTGACATAATAACTGCTAATAAAATTATATTGAAACAGTATTTTATAGAAAGTTTTTTCCAACACTATCTATTTTTGGCTCAATTAGGGCAGTATAATCTTAGGAAAGAAACATTCTTTTCTTTTTTTTTGAGGTATTTTTCCATAGGAGTAGTTAGGAAAAATGTAAAGTAATAGAACTCTTCGAAGCCTTAAGAAAACCATCAACATCAACAATTTTGTTTTGGTTAACCAAAATTATTTCTTCAAATAATCATTCCTTCATTCACTAAGTATTTAATGAGCACTACTTTGTGCTGGGTATGGTTCTAGGTGCTGTAGAGACAAAAAATATATAGACGCAAGTCCCTGTCATTATGGTGGTACATTCTAGTGTTCCTCATACTTGACAGGCTTCTTCCTTGTTTTTTTCTTTTTTCCATGCATGCATTGGTTGTTTTTGTTGTAAGTGGGTGGATTCTTCCCTGAATGCTTGAAAGTAGGTAGATGAGTAGAAAGGGCTCAGAATATCCCTGGCAAGATCTCTGATTTTATAATACTTTTTTATACTTGTGTAGTAGAATTAAATATACCTCTTAATTCAGGAACAATGTATACAACAATGTCTGATGATCCTGAACTTGTGCAGTAGTGTCCAGTATCCAACTTAGCCTGTTTATAAAAAGCTTTAGGTTAGGAAGTAAAATGCGTACTTATTGGTCAACACCCATTACATTTCTAACTTTGAGCTCATTGAGTCTTCTGTGAATAAGGAAGATAGTGTTATAACTAGAGATCCTAACATTTCTGGTACACTTATCTATTGTTGAAATTTCTATACCTGGATAAAGGCAGCAGTATTAATTTCCAGTTTAGGGCCCATATCTTCTCTAGTCTATCTTGCCTTCCTGTCGTACGTGTTCTACTCTTCTTGTGACCTCTCCCTTCACCTGATTCCTTGGCCTGGGCAGAGCAGCATTGCCAATCTTGATTTGGGAAAGGAATGGGATATCTTGCTAGATGTTACCACTCAGTATACAGATAAGGAAAGACTAGTTTTCTAGTTGTAATACTTTTTGTTTCTGTTATCCTGCTAAACTAGTTAGATCATATTAGTGCTTTTGATCATAATCACTGGATCTTTGAGTCAGAGTGAGTATATAACAAAGCTCTGTGTTTTGAGAATCTACTCTGGGCCAGGCTTATGCATTAAAATTAATCATTACAGTAATTCTGTAGGGAAGGTGTTGTCTTCATTTCATAGATGAGAAGGCTGAGGCTCAGAGGTTACATGACATGCTCAAGTAAATGACAGGTACTAAATGGAGCTGGGAATCCATTCCAGACATGACTCCAAACCCACTGTACCATACTGCCTTCGACTCAAACTTCTATTTTGCGAAAGTACCCCTGATAGCTAAACCACCTATTACAGAGGAGCTGAGCTCATGATTTGATAGACCTTCCATTTTTAGATGTCTTAATTCAAAATCTGATTATATCTTCAACTCAGCATCCAAATTTGTCCAAAACAATGCAGAATTAGTATGTAATTGCTTGTTTATGATATCCAGTCATGTGCTTGAATCAGTTTTCAGATGCTCTTGAAGTCTAGGCTACAAGACCCTGGGGGCTTCTTCAAGGATTTGTTCATGACATGTCAATTCAGTGCTTAAAATTCTTTAACATTTCTCATTCACAATTGTAAGTTCCATAGCATTCAGTATGTAATGACTTAAAATGGAAAGTCTTAATTTTTTTTGGCTTTTTCTGATTCAAAAATATCTTTATTTTGGGAAATATGTAAGAAGGAGGTAGCCCTGGCTGGGTGGCTTGGTTGGAGCATTGTCCTGTACACCAAAGGGTTGCGGGTTCAGTCCCTAGTTGGGGCACATACCAGAGGCAACCAATCTATGTCCCCCCCCCCCCACACTTAAATCAATAAATATATTCTCTGGTGAGGATTTAAAAAAAAAGATACTGTTAACATTTTAACAGATAACTTCATTCTTTTCCTGTTTGTAGAGACTCAAAAAGCTTACAGGAATGTTAAATGCCTAGTCTGGTCTTAGGAATGGTAGAATTGTCTGTCCCTGAAATAAGGTTGCCCTGCCACAGAATTTGTATCTTAGTGTATTTATTTTAAAAACCAGTAACTCAGTGGGAGGGAGAGGGGGAGAGGAGGTGGAAGAGGGCATGGAGGGAGGGGATAAATGGTGATGGAAAACAACACACCAGGAACTCAGTATGTTTATGAATTTCTTGGTGCATAGGAGCTCTTTGGCCCCTTTTATCATTAAAGAAGTGTGTATAGGTTGTTTATTTTTAATCTTGTAATTTCTAGAGTCTTAACCAGTGTATGGAGCTCTGTATGATATTAACTTTAGCTCATGTTTGAAGGAGTATGTTTAGAGCCATAGATTTTGAAATGAATTTGAAGTGGTGGATGTTAAGAATTTTATGCCATTTCTTTAATCATCTCTGGTTAAGTTCTCTAAAAAAATTTGCTGTTTGTAGTCTGTTCACTGAATTTATTTCTTCCTAAGTGGATTTGTTTCTTACTGTCCTTTTCATGTCGATTTTTCCTTTGTGTTTGTCCAGGTAATACTTTGGATTATATTCCACCTGTTGGCAGGTCTGCTTTTCTGTTCTTTTCTTATACGCCCCTTTTCATTGCCATAATGATCTTACACCTACCTGGTTGTCTTCATCTGATTTCACTGTTTCCCCTCACATCCATCCTGATAGGTTACTTTTCCTAAGCTTAGACTTGTTATAATTTTGGTCAAAATAAAGTACAAGTTCCCAACTATGTATTTATTTTATTTTATTTTTTTTAATTTACCTTTATTGTTGAGAGTATTACAGGTATCCCATTTCCCCCCCCCAATTGATCCCCTCCACTTTGCTCCCACCCCCTTCCCAGGCCTTCACCCCGTTATTAACTGTGTCCATGGGTAATGCATATAACTTCTTTGGTTAATCTCTTCCCACCCTCCACCCCCCCTTCCCTCTTTCCTCTGAAATATGATCATCTGTTGCCTGTGTCAATGTCTCTGGATCTATTTAGTTCCTCAGATTCTTTTGTTCATTAGCTTCTTCTAAAAGAAGACCCTTCAACTTTTCCTATAGTGCTGGTCTGGTGGTGATGAGCTTCTTTAGCTTTTTCTTATCTGTGAAGCTCTTTATCTGACCTTCAATTCTAAATGATAGCTTTGCTGGGTAGAGCAATCTTGGTTGTAGTTCCATGTTTTTCATCACTTTGAATATTTCTTGCCACTTCCTTCTGGCCTGCAAAGTTTCTTTGGGGAAATCAGCTGACAGTCGTATGGGTGCTCCCTTGTAGGTAACTAATTGCTTTTCTCTTGCTGCTTTTAAGATTCTCTCTTTGTCTTTAACCTTTGGCATTTTAATTATGATGTGTCTTGCTGTGGGCCTCTTTGGGTTCCTCTTGTTTGGGCCCCTCTGTGCTTCCTGGACTTGTAAGTCTATTTCTTTCCCCAGGTAGGGGAAGTTTTCTGTAATTATTTTTTCAAATAGGTTTTCAATTTCTTGGTCTCTTTTTTTCCCCTTCTGGCACCCCAATAATACGAATGTTGGGCCTCTGAAGTTGTCCCAGAGGCTCCTTATACTATTTTCATATTTCTGGATTCTTTTTTCTTTTTGCTCTTCTGGTTGGGTGTTTTTTGTTTCCTCATGTTCCAAAATGCTGATTTGATTCTCAGCATCCTTTACTGTTGATTCCTTGTAAATTATTCTTCATTTCAGTTCATGTGGCACTCATTTCAAATTGGTACTTTATTATGTTATTGATTTTCTCAGTTATTTCCCTAACCATCTGCTTAAACATCCTTATAAACAAAATTCTGAACTCTGTATCTGTTAGTTTGCTTGGGCCTATTTTATTTAGTTCCTCTTCTAGAGATTTCTTCTTTTCTTTCCTTTGTGACCTGTTTCTTTGCCTCCACATTTTGGCTGCTTCCAGGTGTTTGTTTCTATGTCTTAGGTAGAGCTGCTATGTCTCCTGGAATTTGTAGAGTGGCTTTGTGTAGTAGGTGTCCTGTAGGGTCCAGTGGCTCAGCCTCCCCAGTCCCCTGAGCTGGGCCTCCTAGGTGCTCCCCTGTGTGGGCTGTGTGCACTGTCTGTTGTAGTTGAGCCTTGGTTGCTGTTGGTGTCCCTGGGAGGAACTGACCCCCAGGCCAATCAGCTGTGAGGCCCAGCTGCAACTACAGCCAGAGAGCTGCTGTGCTGGAGACACCCCTATGGAGCAGGATTTACTTCAGTGGGGCTTTGGTGTTCACCAGGTGCGCCCCTTGAGTGTCACTCGTGGATGTGGTAGGGTTGTAATCCAGCGTGGTCGAGTCTGACCACCAGGTGCACTGTCTCTGGGGCCCCCGGGGAGGTGCAAAGTCAGCCTGTGCCAGTGCCTTGCCCAGGGCCCCCCAGCATGAGCTGCACAGCAAACCGTAGTTGGCTGCTCCTTGTGCTGGGCTTGGAGGTGCCCAGGAGAGGCCAAGCTATGAGCCAATGCAGCTGCCGCTAGTGCCAGGCCTGGGGCCGCTTATCAAGCCGAATGAGGCCCGCTGCTGCTTGTTTGAGAGATTTTAGGAAAGTCCTAAGCATGAGGCTCGAGAGGCCACTTGCACAGAATGGCCCGGATGAGCCTGCAGGTGGGGAGGGGCGGGGCCTCCGGGAGTCACGGGGCGGGGCCAAAGGTGGGAGTCAGGTGCTGGCGACTCAAACATGGCGCCTGCCTGCCGGCTGTGCGGGGAGGACTCGCCACAGTAGCCATGGCCTCCGCCCACCCTTCTGCCTGGAGGAAGCCGCCCCTCCAGCTCTCGCCCGGATCTCAGGCAGGTTAGTTCCTCCCCGAGTGTCCCGGGTCCTTTCAGGCTGCTGCCCGGCGCTGGGCTCGGAGGGAGCGTCCGAGTGAGTCCGTGCCGGGCCCTTTAGAGGAGCTGCTGGGGCTCCCGCGGCCTCCGCGACCCTCAGGGACAGTCCCCGCTGGTTTCATAGCCCGGAGTTGTGGGGACGTCTCTTCCCGGCCCTGGGCTGGGGGCCTGCTGTGGGGCTGGGACCCCTCGCTCCTCTGGGAAACCCCCACCACCGAGATGCCCTCCCTGGTTTCAACCGCGGCACCGGGTGTGGGCCGCAGCCTGGTCTCTGGGATTCAGCCCCGATCCGCCCGCGTCTCCACCCCTCCTCCCGGTCTCGGTGCTGCTTCAGCTCCCTGGTTGTGGGGCTTCTGTGCAGCCAGATTTCAGGAGGTTCTGGGTGATGGTGGTTCTCTATTTTAGTTGTAATTTTGATGTGGTTGCGGGAGGGGCGGGTGCAGCTGCTACCTACGCCGCCACCTTGTTTCTCCTCTCTGCCCCAACTATGTATTTAAGCCCAAATTCCTTGCTTTGAAGTCTTTACAACATCTGTTCCAATTTTATCTTTTCAGTTTTATTTTTCACTTACATATACTTTTTATAAACACACCTCCTCTGAATTTTTGCTCCTTGCCTTTGCACATGAGGTTTCCTAGTGGGACAATCAAAGAGAAATGTAGTTGTCGAAGACCTTCCTCTTCATAACCCAGCTCAGAGTTCACCTTCTCCATAAATGCTAATTAATACCCGAAACTTTTGTAACCTCTCCTAATACACTGTAGCACTTGTACTGGTCTTAAAGGACTTAGCATTTCCTTTATTGTGGTTCAGTGTTTGCCTTTCCCCTTCTCATTCCAACATTGCATATGAAGCAGTGTATGTAAAGCTTCCTGCGGACAAAACAGGATGGGGTTGGGGGTACAACCAAAACTACTGAAAGCCCTTTTGCAGTTGACTTAGGGAAGACAAGCAGGAGGTAACTGATGAGAGCTGAGGTGGAGGTAAGAAAGTGGGCTGTGGAAGCCCAGGGTGGCTGGGCATGAGAGAAGTGGCCTATTTCTGAGGATGGTGGTGTGGCTTTTCATCTCATAATACCTTGCTCATAAGAATTTGTTGAATCTCTGGTGGCATTTTAAAAAATCTTGTTCCCGAGTTTTTACCATATTTAAGAATCAGAAGTGTTTGTACCCGTCTGTATGTGCAAAAATTCCTTGAAAAGACCCCCCCCCCCAAGTGTTTAGTACTAGAATATTTATTGAAATGTGATGGTATCAAGAAACTTTCTCAAACTAGAAGACAAGAATCAAGTTGTGCTGGAATCTGGTTGATAGGTTCATCTATTCATTTACCCCATTTAACAGATTTTATTTTGCACCAGTTGTGCCGGGTTATAAAAAAAGAATGAGTAAGTGACCTCAGGTGGTTCCTGACCCAGGAGAGTGGCTGTGTTACTGTGCTTAGCAGTGCTTCTCCGGGTTTCTAGTAACAGTGTCAAGTGGCTCAATAAGGAAGGAGCCCTCAGAAACGGCCTCTCCTGGACAGTGTTTTGACTTGGTTCTGCCACAAACACAGGGACCACAAAAGTATGGTCTTTGGGAGGTGTGTGAGCCTGTGACTTAAGTGTTTTCTATTTTAGAATCAGTAGCTAAGCTTAAATTCCTACAGGTGTCAACAGGCCCGCTCTGTGATATGTTATACACAGGGCCCCTTGTGTAATGCCTGCCATTCCCATTTCATGAAGGATTGTCCTTGTCCAGATTTTGTTGCTTGGGCCTGCCAAGCATCTACTCTGGTAAACCTCCGATCAGGATCAGAGCATTAGGCTGGTTGCACTTTTTTTCTCCCAGAGGCAAACATGGTATTCAAACAAGTCAAAACTTCCTTTAATCACCCACCTGCTTCCAATTATTGCCCATTTTCTCTCCTTTTGCATATTTTTCTTAGCATTAGAATTCAGAATGAACTAAGTATGGTAAACAGCCCTTTAGCCCGCAGTTCCAACCATTGCCAGTAGAGTGGGCTGAGGTGGGGCTTGGCCATTGGCTCCTCATCTTTGTGGTTGGGGACTCTGAGGCACTGAGCCTGCCTGAGTCTGGAGAGCTTTGAAGAACAGTTCTGGGTCTTCTAGAGCCTGGGCACAACATCAGAAGATCTCTTGGAAACCCATCCCTGATTGCCCCGCGCTTTGTCCACCACCCACTTACCCCCACCTCCCACTTGGCATCCCAACATTTGCTTGAAGTCTCTGATTGACATTTGTTCCAGTCTGCTTTGCCTAGATTATTTACACATTAAGTTATCTCTCTTGTTGAATCTTGATTTCCTTTAGAACAACTAGTATAGTGCCTGGTATGGAACTTAGTATGATCTGTGCCTTCTCTTAAAACTTTAAAGAGTCATATTCCTCCGGAGTTCTGAATAAAGTTCTGAGTCAGTTGAGAAGTAAATTTGAGAGTCAGGTATTGCTGCTAATGGGGAAGGTAGATTGTGGCTTGGAACCAAGGCCAGATTGAGTTTGCTCTTCCTTACTCTCAGCTGAATTTACCTGTATGGTCACCAAGTACAGGCCCCCCATCTACAGGAGAGGCTCTGCCCTGGGGAGGGGAGTAGTGAGTCCTAAACACTGCAGCAGCTGGGGCAAGGCCACGCCTGGGCAATGGCTTTTCCCCAAATCTTGCCACCATCAGGTCCCTCCTCTGATGGGGTGGGCTTATGGGGAGGCCAAGGAGAAGGAGGGGGGCTTTCTTCCTAACACAGCTGACCTTTGAACCACGCAGGGTAAGGGGCCTGGACTGCCCGCGCACTGGAAGACCCGGATGCAGCCTACTGTCCGTCAGCCCTCTGCCTGCGAGGCTTCTCAATTTCCTTTTGACCCTTGAGCAGCACGGGGCTACTAAGAAAAACCTGCTTATATGTAGATCTGTGTAGTTCAAACCTGCGTTGTTCAAGGGTCAACTGTGCTTCCAAAGGGGGTAGAATTGATTAGCTGAGCCAAGAATATGGAGGAATCCCTGCTCCAGAGACCCTGAGACAGTGCGTTGCCCTAGCATCCTTCAGATGGAAGGTAATCGGAATCTGGTCAGACCATGTGGGCCCAATGTAACGTGCAGATAAATAACCTCTTCCTGGTATAGACTCTAAAGCTGGCCTGACCTCCAGGGATGGTGGGCTGTGGCACCAGGCAAGGCCCAACTCCACTGTCATCTTGAGAGTGAAGCAGTGCTGGCTGGTGTAACCTACGCACTTTTTCTTTTTTTTTCTTTTTTTAATATATATTGATTTCAGAGAGAGGAAAGGAGAGGGAGAGAGAGAGAGAGAAACATCAACGATGAGAGTCATTGATCAGCTGCCTCCTGCACACCCCGACTGGGGAATCGAGCCAGCAGCCCGGGCATGTGCCCCTACCGGGAATCGAACCCCGATCGCCTGGATCCTAGGTCGACGCTCAACCGCTGAGCCTTCCCTGGCCGGGCCAATATTTCAATCAAATCATCCTGATGTCCTAAGGCAAAGAGTAACATTTGTCAGAATTAATCTCTCTTTTGGCCTTTTTCTTTGTGAGTTGATGTATTTCTTTGGGGCTATTTCTTCATTGTGAAGATTAAGGGATTTGTTTAAAATAATGGCGTCATAGACTTTAGAGCTGGAAGATCATATAGTCCAACCCACTCTGATTTTGCTTGATCAAACTAAATTCAGAAAACTGCAATCTACTTGCCCAGGCTTTCTATACAGGCCTGCAAAGAAAGAGTTTTTCTTTATTTTCTGCACCATTGTCTCCTCTGAGGCTCTGTATATGTATGTGCTTGGAGGATGGGATAAATATTGTCCCTGTGCATAAACACCTACCCAGACATACAGATAAGAGATGGTCTGGGTTGGCAGAAGGGAGACACCAGGAATGTGAAGAAGAATGGAAAACGTGGAGGAACAAATAGAAGAGGCATCTTCTCCAAGCTGTGTTCCCTAATGTCAACCTGGGCATCGCAGTCTAGGTGTATTTGTATATCCAAAGGTTTGGGCTCCTAGGCTAGTCTAAAATTTTAGGGGAGGGGCCAGAAACAACTGAATTGTTGAGTGAGCAGCTTGATATAATAGAAATGGCTTGGACTTTGGAAGCACAGAAGTTCAAATTCTGTCAATCTAACGTGAGCTTGGGCCATTTCTTAAATTCCCAGACATTTTACTCTGTGAAATAGGGATAGTGGTAACAGCCTCATAGGGTTTGTGCTGCAAGGTTCAAATAAGATAAAGTGTAAAGCACTCAGGAGAGTGCCTGGTGTGTACTGGGTCGTCATTAGACCTTAAGGCTCATGCCCTTCCTGTCCGCAGCATTGAGGTCGTCTCTAGTGTCTGTTCTCAGTGAGTTATACCAATGTCCCCAAATCTCCAGTGACTGGAACATAGTCTATGCCCTACCATTTTCACCTGTGTTCTGACTGAAAAGGGCTTGGGAGTCTGCCCAGGGGCAAATGGCCTCACGGGGACTGGGCCTTGCTCCTTGCCTGCCTAGAGGGCCTCACAGACCATGAGGTTCTTCTACCATACCAGGTCCTGTCCATTCAGCCTGCAATCCAGGGCGCTCCAATTCCTTGGACATCCCTCTCACCCTGGCCCAGACCTGTTTGACTGATTTTTCTGCTGAGGATGACAGGAGATGGTGGTTGCTCTGTCCTTTATGAGGAAAGGCAAGTGACTCAGCCTTTGGATGTCGAACATTCTGAGTGACTGCTCAGCTGACTGGTAGGCCAGTGGATGAATCAGTTCGGTTATGTTGGCCTTGAGCTTGTTATAGGGGGAATCTATTCTCTTTGTAAAAGCAGCTGACAGACTTTAGTGAGGGTGTGATGAGGAACATTACTTTTGAGGTCATTGTAATACATTTTGATTTCTCAAAAGAACAAATTTCTAAATTTAGAAGGGAAGCAATCTTCTAAATTTCAGAATGGTTTAGTTGTAGATGGGAGACTTGGATTATTTCCTAATTTCTCTGCTTAGTAATTTTCCTGGCAATCAGTTTTATTTTAGGTAAGAGCAATAATACACAATAATAATTCTCGATACATTTAGAGAAAGTTTTCCTCCTATTAGTAGTCATAGTATTTATTAGGCAGTAGAGTAGAGTAGTTAAGGACACAGGTTCTGGAGACAGATTGCTCGGGTTTGTGTCTTGGTTCTGTTATATTTACTTTCTGTGTGACTTTGGGCAACTTCTTTAACCTTTCTGTGTTTTGTGGGTTATTTGTGAAGATTAACTTTCCTTGTGTAAAGGGTTTAGGCAAAGATAGCTATATTATGATATCTCATATCTGCTGCATTTTGATATTCTCTACTTATTACCATTCAGCTACACACACTGTTTGGATGTTCATTCTTGACCTTCACCATCTTGTCCGAATTAAGCCCCATAACTTTCCTCCCTTCTCTGATTTATGCTTTTACACCTGGATAAGATGATTGGCAGCCTGTGGTGAAAGGATGCTGGCGAATCCTGCAGGGAAAATGAACCCAGGCTACCTTTAAACTCTTGTTTCCTGACAGCAGAGGGTGCCACAATGTTTCTGATGACAGGAATCTTTTGTGCAGAATGATTTTTTCCCCCTCCTACTTGGTACTTAAAAAGCAAGAGCTTTTCCAGGATAATGACATTGAGAACTTTTGTTGTCCATTATATAAGAATAACACAAACTAATATCAAGAATGCATAGTCATTGAATAGTTTTAAATTTTAATTAAGCATGTCTGTTACTATCATATTTCATATCTGCCTGTTTGTATTCCTTGGGTCAGATGTGTAAAGGTGGAATATTTTCCAGAGTATATGACCAGTGCTATCTGCTCATGTTAAGTCCTTATACATTTTGGGGCAAGAGAGGAGGGAGGAGCAGTGGTGAGGGGTCAGTGGGAGAGGACGAAGTCTGGGAGCAGGCAGCACTGGTGCTGGAATGAGGCAAATTTCAGGGCCATGGGAAATCTGCAAGCTGAGCAGGACCAGATGGATGATAGTTCTAAGCGGAAAAGTGCTGTTTGGTTTGCTGATAAATGGAAACTGGTCAGAGCCAGAGAAACAAATGTGCATACCAAGGGGGATCCAAAATATGGCAGATTGAATTTTTAAAGGTGGCTGGAACAAGATCTTCATTCCATATGCTTATTTTCCAATGTGACATTGACACTCCTTCCATTAAGAGATGGGACCTACTTTTTCTCCCCTTGAATGCGCGTGGCCAGTGACTGTGGGTGAAGGGATATTTCCTAGACTAGGGCACGTGTTAAAACTGCTGCAGAAAGTCACGCCACGTGACGACAGAACCAGTTACTGCTCATGATGCAGTGTGATCATGTGCTAATAATTCCCCGAACATTGTTTATGAGCTGTGACTCTTGGATTTAAATATGTAGACTATAGTTGTAGATATGTAATAGTTATGTTGGCGAAACTACTACAATGTTTTTTTCCAACATATGGCCTATTCTCTAAAATTTGTTAAAAATAACAGTGAATTCATAACAAAAACCCCGTTAATTTAATTATAAGCAAATCTTGGTTAAAAGCGTTTTAAAATGAACAGAATGTTAATTTTCATATATGCCTGTGGACTGGAAATTTTATCCATTAAATCCAAAGTTCATTATATCAAGGTACACAAAATAGAGGGTTTACTCTTCAGTTTCAGACCATCCGCTTGGGGCTCAGAACGCGTCTCTGTGGATTAGGGGGGACTGCTGTATCCTTTCACTTTTTAAACATCCATTCTTCTCATCTAGGGGCAGACAAGTGCCGTTGACCAGCCCAAAGGAAAAGTTCTGAAGCAGATCACAAACTGATGTGTGGCCCATGCTCTTCAGTCTGCTGTTCCCAGCACTTAGCACCATCCCTCAGATGCTCTGGAAATGCAGTCGCGTAGGATATGTTGTCGGTGCCACCTTAGCTTACAGCTGCCCCGGCAGCCACTTCCCTGTTTGCAGTGCAGCGGGAGGACAGGAGATAACTGGGCTTCCCAGCCCGTCGTTATGTTCAGTGTTTTCTGCTCAAAAATGAACTCTGTCCTGGAAGCATGCTGTTGCTCCAGTTAGAGGGCCAGGTGCATTAGAGGGCCAGGTGCGTTAGAGGACAGGTGCATTAGAGGGCCAGGTGCATTAGAGGGCCAGGTGCATTAGAGGGCCAGGTGCATTAGAGGACAGGTGCATTAGAGGGCCAGGCATGGGCTTCCTTCTCTTTACCTCAGTGGGCACATTCGTGGTGTCGCATCTCTGTTCTTGTTAGGAAAGAATTTCCACTGCGTCTTTCTCTGGATAAAGTGTGGTTCCCGGTTTTGACTCTGCCTACTTCTCTTGGGCTCACCTAATAAATCTAGGACTGAATTGTTCAGGAAAAGAAAATGCAGGAAAAGAATGGAAGGGAAAGGCAGAGGAATAAGAAGGGAAATCATGTGTTTTAATCTTTCTTCAGTATATTCAAAGACATAAATTTCCCTCTATGAACAATTTAGGTGCATCTCACAGATTTTGATATACAGCACTCTCATTGTCATTCAGTTCTAAGTAGCTTATAATTCTCCCATGACTTTCTGTTTAACCCAAGTGTTACTCATTTATTTAAATAAGACGAGACCCTCCGTCAAACTCTGTGTAAAGCGGAATTCCAGAAGCCACTTTCCTTCTTTTCTCCAGGCATGTTAAGTGCCAGTGATCTCCTTCTGGCTTAACACGCAAAGTCAACAAGTATTTATATCTTTAAGATGCCATTTTAAATATTATACCAGGACAACACATGATACAGCAGCCACCAGCATCATAAGCCTGCTAGAGAAGAGGGGCTGGTTCCCTGGGATAAACACCAGTCCCTGAAGCCTGGATGTCTTACAGATCTTGGCTAGAATTAAAGTTGTCAGGTTAGTCTTATGATGCAGAGTATTCTGTGCTTTTCTGGCAGCTTCAGGCAGAAGAGGAAATATTAGCTCCTTATCTTGCTAAGACTTTTCACCAGAGTTAGAAGAGTCTCGTTTTTCAAGGCTAAATGTTAAAATGTATGAAAAGAAAAAGAGGCAGCTCTGAAAATCCCCAAATTCACAGCTTGGAATGAGTTATATAAACTTTGCATCTATATCTAGTAAGATGTCTCTTAGTTTTAGTTTGAGAATTAAATATTCTACACCTTTGTTCTTTGTTTTTTCTACTTAGGCTGTCTGTTTCTGAAAATGGTGACTTAAAAATCTCTGAGAAGGTTAATTAATTAATATTGTTCTGTCAGTTATTCCATATATTTTTAAGCCTACTACTATTAAGTACATATATATTCATGGTCATTAAATCTTCTTAGTCTCTTGTTCCTAATACCAATATATGCACTCCTATTTATCCCATATGTTTTTCATTTTATACATTCCTTTTTTGTCTACTATTAAAATTGCTATATTGGATTTCTTTTGGTTTATATCTAAATAGTTTATCTTTTTAAAATTGCTTTTAAAAATATTGTTTAAAAATTTTTTAACTTATCACCTGACTCAAGAATAAACAATAACGATTACATCTACCTCTGTGTGCTTCCCTTTCCCCGAGCCCCCCACCCCATTTACCTGTTTCCCTAGAAGGCAATAGCTATCCTATATTTTGTGTATGTCATTGCCTTGCTTTAAAAAAGTTTTATATGTATGTATACCTATATGTACATTACATATATGATATATATGTAAACTACATTTTTATGAGCAGTTTTTAAACTTTGAAAAGCATATATATCATGTTGTATGTAGTCTTCTTAGACTTGCTTTTATTACTCAACATTATGCTACTTATTTCTTAAAGACAACAATGAAGTTTGCCACCTCTATTGACTCTTCCTTTCACAAATTATTTCTCTGTAGTATGTGATGCCCTTTGATAACATTTTTCCCACAGTGGAACTGTTTTCAGAATTGGAGTCAATCTTCTCAAACCCTACTGCTGCTTTATTGACTAAATGTATGTAACATTCTAAGTCTTTCAATAATCCTCACAGCATCTTTATCAGGAGTAGATTCCATCTCAAGAAACCGCTTTCTTTGCTCACCCATAAGTAGCAGCTCATCATCCATTAAAGTTTTATCGTGAGATTGCAGCAATTCAGGCTCATCTTCAGGCTCTACTTCTAATTCAGATTCTCTTGCCGTTTCCACCACATCTGCAGCTTCTTACTCCACTGAAGTCTTGAGCCCCTCAGAATCATCCCTGAGGGTTAGAATCAACTTCTTCCAAACTCCTGTTAATGGTGATATTTGGATCTCTTTCCATGAATCATTAATGTTCTTAATGGCATCTAGAGTGGTGAATCCTTTGAAGAAGGTTTTCAACTTACTTTGCCCAGATCCATCAGAGGATCACTATTTATGGCAGCTATAGACTTATGAAATGTATTTCTTAATAAGACTTTAAAGTTGAAATTATCCTTGATTCATGGGCTGTAGAATGGGTACTGTGTTTGCAGGCATGAACACAACATGAATCTCATTGTACATCTCCATTAGAGCTCTTGGGTGATCAGGTGCATTGTCAATAAGCAGTAATATTTTGAAAGGAATCTATTTTTGAGCTAGGTCTCAACAGTGGGCTTAAAATCCAGGCTTAGTTGTTTCATATATAGAGCACAGGCCCAGTAAATTTAGCATAAATCTTAAGAGCTCTCAGATTTTCAGAATGGTAAATGAGCATTGGCTTCAGTTTAAAGTCACCAACTGCATTCGTCCCTAACAAGAGAACAAGCCAGTTGTTTAAAGCTGGTTTGATCTATCCGGACCACTAAGACTTGCTCCATATCAGCAATAAAGCTGTTTCACCTTAAAAATTTTTTTTTATATCATTTGTGTGTTCACTGGAGAAACACTTTTGATTTTCTTCAAGAACCTTTCCTTTTCATTCACAACTTGGCTTACAGTTTGGCACAAGAGGTCTAGCTTTCAGCCTACCTAGGCTTTCATCATGCCTTCCTCATTAAGGTTGATTATTTCTAGCTTTTGATTTAAAGTGAGAGACTTGCAACTCTTCCTTTTATTTGAAGACTTAGAAGCCATTGTAGGGTTATTTATTGGCCTCATTTCAATGTTGTTGTGTCTCAGGAAATACAGAGGCCTGAGGAGAGAGAGACGGGAATGGCTAGTCAGTGGCGCAGTCAGAACACACACATTTATAGATTAAGTTCACTGTGTTATATGAGCATGGTGCATGGGGCCCCAAAACAATTACAATAGTAACATCAAAGATTAACTGATCACAGATCAATACAACAAAATAATAATGAAAAGTTTAAAATATTGTGAGAATTACCAAAATGTAACACACAGACATGAAGTGAGCTATTTGAAAAATGGAGCCAATAGCCTTGCTTGATGAGGGGTTGCTACAAACCTTCAATTTGTAAAAACAAAAAACACAGTATCTGCAAAGCATAATAAAATAAAGTGCAATAAAAAATGGTATGCTGTATAGAATTGGTGTTAATTTTTCTCTCCCCTCCCTCCCTCCCTCCCTCCCTCCCTCCCTCCCTCCCTCCCTCCCTCCCTCCCTTCTTTTTTAAAAAAGATATGTCTTCATTGATTTCAGAGAGAGGAAAGGAGAGGGAGAGAGAGAGAAACATCAATGATGAGAGAGTCATTGATCGGCTACGTCCTGCACCCCCTCTCCTGGGGATCGAGCGGAAACCCGGGCATGTGGGAATTTCCTGACTGGGAATTGAACTGTGATCTCCTGGATCACAGGTCAATGCTCAACCACTGACTATGCCTGCTGGGCAATGTGTTAATTTTTCTTTAAACGTTTGGTAGAATTCTCCAGTTAACCTACCTGGTTTTTATTATTTTATTTTTTTAAGATTCAAAATTGATTTTTAGAGAAAGAGGAAGGGAGAGGGAGAGAGAGAACCATCGTTTGACTGCCTCCTGCACACCCCCTACCGGGGATGGAAGCCTACAGCCTGGGCATGTACCCTGACAGGGAATTGTGCCCAATGATGCTTCAACCAACTGAACCACATGGGCCAGGGCTGGTTTTATTTTAAATAGCCTTCCTTCCTTCCTTCCTTCCTTCCTTCCTTCCTTCCTTCCTTCCTTCCTTCCTTCCTTCCTTCCTTCCTTCCTTCCTTCCTTCCTTCCTTCCTTCCTTCCTTCCTTCCTTCCTCCCTCCCTCCCTCCCTCCCTCCCTCCCTCCCTCCCTCCCTCCCTGTCAAAATAGACTTTATTTTTAAGAGTAGTTTTAGGCTCATAGCAATATTGTGCAGATGGTACAGAGATTTCCCATATGCCTCCTGCCTTACACGTGCACAGCTTCTCCCATTGTCAAAATCCTCCACCAGACCAGTTACGGTTGACGGAGTTACATTGATACATCATTATCACTCAGAGCCTATCGTTTACATTAGAGTTCACTTACTCTGTTGTCCATTCTATGGGTTTGGACAAACTTATAATGACATATATCCACCACGATACTATCATACAGAGTGGTTTCCCTGCCCTAAAAATCGCCTATGCGCTGTTCAGTAGTCCTTTCTACCTGCTAACCCCTGGTAGCTACTGTCTTCATAGTTTTTCTTTTCCCAGATGCCATATAGTTGAACTCATACAGTATATAACATTTTCAGATTGGCTTATTTCACTTAGTAATATGCATTTATGATTTTTCCATTTCTTTTTATGGCTTGATAGCTCATTTCTTTTTAGCACTGAATAATATTCCAGCCCTGGTCAGTGTGTCTAAGTTGTTAGAGCATCGGCCCATGCGCTGAGGGACCTTGGGTTCGATCCCCAGTCAAGGGCATGTACCTGGGTTGCAGGTGAGTCCCCAGCCCCAGTTGATGTGTCTCACATCGATCTCATATCGATGTTTCTCTCTCTCCCTCTCTCTCTCTCTCTCTCTCTCTCCCCCTCCCCCCCTCCCTCCCTCCCTCCCTCTCCCACCCCCATTCCTAACCTCTTCCACTCTCTCTGAATGAAAATCAGTGGAAAAATATCCTCAGGTGAAGTTATGAACATCAAGGTTGAGGGGCAATCCTTTTCCAGCATCTTTTCTGATAACTTGAGTCCTCTCTCCAATGTCAAATGGTCCTCGTTGAGGCCATGCAAGAAAGTTGCATCACTCCTAATTTCTGCTTCTTGCACCAAAACATGATCTCTTTCTGGGTGACATAGATCTTAACTTATTATATGGATCAATATATCCTGCTATATAATATTTCTGTGATTTTCATTCTTGTGCAAGATCCATTGCTGATGATCAGTAGCTGACAGTTGTTGGCCTTGGTATTTAAAGCCGGCCTGGATAATGCAAGGCAAACACTGTCTGAGATGTGTGAAAAAGAAGGTATTGCCAGCTTCACCTTTTCTTTCACATCCATTTCTTCCCTGTTCCTCAATCTTCTCCAAAGTAGTAGGTATGGTGGTGCTATGCTCAATTCCCTTTGGATACCATTTTACTACTTTTGTACACCACTTGGTTTTGCTGTGCTTTCTAAAGCTAGTACTTGCAGCCTTTCTCTGGAACTTCTGGCTAAAGACAGCCATCAGCGAAGTTCAGAGGTAGAGTTGTCTATCTGGAATGTGAGGGTGTGTAGTATAGTGGCCACTGTTGAGAAAGAGGGAGGAGTCATGGCCAAGTTGCCATGATCTTGTTGTTATGGAGACAGACTTGCGGGCTTTATCATAAGGCTGATTTCTTCCAGGTACGATGTTGCTGTGGAAACACAGAGCCCGAAGCCTCAAAGAACACCCTGTTCTAATCTCAGCTGCTTCATCCATCTGCTTTGTGTCTCATTAGCAGGAGAAGCCTAGTGAGACAGGAGGCTTTGACCACATACATCCCTGTTCGATCCAATTCTCTAGAAAAGGGCCCTGCCCCTGGACTTTTTCCTGTGTGAATGGGAATCTTGGGATATTTTTAGGTAAGGTTTTGCTAAATTAGATCACAACAAAATCTTTCTGTACTGTATGGTTTTCAAAATGACTGCTTGGAATTCCACTTACCACATATTTATTTCAATCTAAGATCAAATGGATCTACCTTAGACTTAGCCTTATTTTGAGCCCATAGATTTTATTTTATTTTATTATATTATTTTTTTTAGCATTAACCTCTCTGTTCCCAGAAATGGGAACGATTATGCTAATTCATGGCTAATGTCTTCTGTCATCAAGGAAGCAAGATTTTTAAGTAGAGTAGCTATGGGATGTGGCATCTCTCCATGGTGATGATATTGATTCTGGAGTCTGAGCATAGGCCTCAGTGTGGCCCATGGCTATCTCTTCAGTGGGTTGCAGTGTTTCTCAGTTATAGTGCAATGTGTCAGATATGGTCACATAATTAAGAGCATGGGCTTTGGTGTAAGACAGTGTCTTGTCTCAGTGTGGGCCGCTATAACAAAATAGCGTAGACTGGGTGACTTAAGTAACAAACATTTATTTTGCACAGTTCTGGAGGCTGGGAAGTCCAAGTTCAAGGTGCTGGCAGATTTGGTGTCTGGTGAGAGCTCTCTTACTGTTTTCAGATGGCTGCCTTCTTGCTGTGTTCTCAAGTGGCAGAAAGAGAGAGAGACAGCCTTGGTCTCTTCCTCTTATAAGGGCACTAATCCCATCATGAGGACTCTACCCTCATGATCTCATATAAGTCTAATTATACTCCAAAGGCCCCACCTCCAAATACCATCACATTATAGATTAGGTCTCCAATATATATGATTTTGGGGGAGGGGATACAAACAATCAGTTCATAACAGGTGGTTTTAGGTTGACTCTTGAGGTAGGGACAGTATGAAAAAAGTCTCGTTTATTGTAAAAAGTTACTTACTTTGCCGTTTAGAAATGTCAATGGCTTCTGATTTTCATTGATACTGTTGTTGAAATTAAACTGCCACTGAATTAGAATTTCTGAAGTTAATTTTTAACATTTTACTGCTACCATCTTTTAGAGGTATTAGCTAGATTGGGGGTCAAAATCATTTTCAAATAAAAGCAGTGTCAGTCATGATTCAGGCAGGAAAGCAAAAATCATTCTAGGTATTTCAGATAGAACAAGATTTAGAATGGGGAATAAAGTACCTACAAAAATAATTGAGAGACTTAAAGGAGAAAAGTCAAGAGAACAACCACAGCTATGGTCCATCCAAGGAGCCAAAGAGATTCTTATGCCACCCTGAGGTCAGGAACTGACAGGAAACCACTGTTGGCCTCATAGCTCCCCTGTAGCCCTAAGAGAGTGAATTTCAAGGGAACTCGGAAGCTGTTATTAAAAACCCCCACTCGATACTGCCATTTGCAACAACATGGATGGATCTTGAGAGTATCATGCTAAGCAAAATAAGTCAGAAGGAGAAGTTCAAGAACCATATGATTTCACTCATATGTGGGATATAAAACAAAGCAGCAAATGAACAAAGCAAAGAATATGGTGGTGATTAGAGGGGAAGGAGGGGGTGGGGGTAGGTTGAAGAGGGTAAATGGGTGACAAGGATAATAAACTTTAGGCGGTGAGTACACAATGCAATATACAGATGATGTATTATAGAATTTTACACTTGAAATTTCTATAATTTTTTTATAATGTATAATTTTAAAAAAAGATATCTTTGTTGATTTCAGACAGAGGAAGGAAAAGGGAGAGAGAGAGAAACATCAGTGATGAGAGAGTCATTGATCAGCTGCCTCCTGCACGCCCCCGACTGGGGATCGAGCCCGTAACCCGGGCATGTGCCCTGACCGGGAATCGAACCGTGATCTCCTGGATCCTAGGTCGGTGCTCAACCGCTGAGCCACACCCAGCCGGGCAAAACTTGTATAATCTTATTAACCAATATCAGCCCAATAAATGTAATAAAAAACCCATTTGAGAAACCTCCCCATCTGCTAAAGGTAGCAGAGGAAGTAGAGTAATTCTCCCCCCTTTCTGCCTTCTAAGCCTTGCATGAGTGCATGTCCTTGTCAACCAAACCATGCACAGTACCCTGCTGGCAACTGAGTATTTGACATACAGTTCCTAGGCTTCCAGCCCCTGTGATACAGGGAGAAGAGAGACGGGGAGGGAAGAGTGCAGGGCCAGCAAGCGATATCTGGCTCTCATTCATTCTGTTAGTCTAGTCCCCAGCATCCTGGTTTTAGTTCTCAGCATGTGTAATTGTGAATTGGATTGTGAAGCGTGTGAGCTGGGTGTTTCTAATGAGTCTCTTGTGATTATGATTTTGCCCTTGTGTAGCCATATATATATATATATATAAAATAGAGAAAATTCATGATTATATACATAATAGATTATTTGATTTTGGCTCAACTAACAGTCAGCATGTATTTAGTGAAACCTAAGGACCTGAGACCCAATGATGATAATGCCATTTACTGTCTGGCATGGTAATGTAACAATAGCAGTAGAGATAGTGATATAATAATAATGATAATTATGATGGCTACCACTTATCTTTACTGTTGGCCCCTGTTCTGTTTTACATCTACTACCTCATTTGCTCTTCAGCACAGTCAGCTGTGGTAGATACCATTGCTATTCCCACTTTATAGATAAAGGCACTGAAATGTCAAGTGGTTAAATAAATCGAAATTTCATACAGCTAATAAGGGGCAGAACCAAGACTTGAATTTCAAACTAGCTCTTAAGCACTACGAAACACACAGAAATTCTAACAGTCAAAATAGGATTTTTATTCATTTGCTAGTTTATTTTAAAACCTTTTATTAAGTATCATCGAAGTATGAATTTTCTCTGACTTTCCCTTCTGTTTACCTTTGTATTTGTGATAAAATTAGTGGTTAAAATTTATTGAGAGTTTTCTATATGTCAGACACTATGCTAAAGATTTGCACGTAATATGCCAATTAATGCGCAAAACCAATTTATGAGGCCTGGAGAGGTTAAGTAACCTATCCAGTGTCTCACAATAAGAAAGTGGCAGAGTCTGGATTTACACTCAAGAGCTGCACTGGCCGAGATGGTTAGCTACTAGCCGGATGTCACAGCTGAGCACTTGAAATGTGGCTAGTCCACAGGTATGAAATGCATGCTGGATTTCAAAGGCTTTTCATTACTGCGGTGCCTCTGGGAGAAGCTGTGGCGTGAAGTAAGACTGAAAAACCTCATTTCCAGCCTCAGTTTCTTCCTAGGAGTTTGTCCAAAAGTTATTGAGGCATGTTGGCTACAGTGATTGGAGTAGACATTATTGAGTGCAAGGGACTTGAGTTGGTGTAGGGGCTCTGAAAGGACAGGATAAATTTGCATTTCTTAGAAATGCCAATGGCATTTTGAGATTAGTGAGCAGATCCGTTTTGCTGGAGGGATGTGTTGTCTTCTGAGATTACTTACTACAAATCACTCGCCCTTGGAGTTGCCTAGGCCAGCAACTCAGTTTCTCTGTGTGCTTTGTTGTCCTCTCTTTATGTTGACTGGCTTATTCTGGCTCTTCAAGCACATGGTAGAAAAAACACTTGATTGACTGAAATTGCTGGGTCCCTGTTCAAAATTCTCTGAGGGGAGCATGATTGACTGGGCTTTGGTCAAATGCTCTCTCCTAGTCCAACTAATCAGTCAAAATGTGCATATTAAACAATATGCCTCAGAAATAACTGCCTCTCTATTTTTTTACCTGCTCTTCTATCACGCATGGGTAACTTCCTCAACTCTTTTTCCTCTCAAAAGAATTTTTAAAATACTTCCACCACTCCATAATCATGCCACAGCTCTTAATCTAGTAAAGCAATATAGTTAGCAATTTTATTTAAGGCAGCTCCCAATACAGGTGTTCTGAGATGTCCTCTTGTGTTTGGCCAATGTATGTACCTTTTACTGTCCCCATCCTTTATATATAAAACTCAATTAGACTTGATAGCTTTTTTCCTCTCCCCCTCAAATACTCTTATATTCTGTTCATAGATATAGATAATGTTATAATATTTTATCAGTTTGTCTTTAGAGTGGACCATGAAGACCTGGAAGGCAAGGACTGTGTTCTACTTGTCTTTGCTTTTCAAATGCTGGTGCACAACGCACTTTCCATAGACGTGTTGAATGAAAGAAAGAATGAATGGCACTGCATTTTCCATACCAAAAAAGACAGGTTTTGTATTTTTGTGATTCCCTTTTTAGCACCTGTTCTGTGATCCTTTTTAACCAACCAGTATTGCTTTTTAAATAACTTGTGCTTTGGGCTCTCTTAGATGGGGAAAAGACTCACTTAAGATGATTTTTAAATACTCGAACTCATTCATGTAAGAGATGAGATCTGGCAGTTGAGTTGCACATTTCCTCTGGAAGGACTTTTCTCAGCAGGGATCAGCCCTATAGAGAAATGTTCTACAAATGGCTTCTCTGGAGGGATCCTCTGTACCGGAGCGTCCTGATTCAGTCCCCTGTAGATCTCTGTTCTGTGAAAGGGTTCTGAACTGAATTATGCAACCATCTTTCACTGTCCGATCTGGCTATTCAAAGCCTTCCTCTCAGCCATGTTCCTGGGCATGGTTACTGCCCAGAGAAATTCAGGATGCAATGGCCAATTCAAAATCTGCTGCCATAGGTCTAGCTATAGAAGATATTTTGGGCCTGTGTAGCTGTCTATAAGATCCGAGTCCCTGGACAGTGGCCAAAGCTCCGCTCCACATTATGCCATGGAACTGAAACTCAAGAGTAAAATAACACTCTTGCCAATGTTGGAGCTTTGCAACCGTGACAGTAATTATTAAAAACTGTTAACAGTCCAAATGTTTCAGCAGTTTAATGCCATAAAAATGAAGCCAAACCTCCAATCAAGGGTTTCTAATATAATTTTTCTGTGCTAGCTTTGTTATTAAAGATGAGTTTAATGGATTCACATATTAGTATATGTTTACTAACCAGGCTGGAATTGCTATATTATTACCATGAGAAATTGGCTTATTTTATCCTCAAAAGAAGGAACTATCCACCTAGACCAGTAAATTGAATCATTTTCCGGGTTTATACCAAATGTACAAAATTGATAATTTCCAGTGCTCACTCTATGTTGAAAGACATGTTGTTTACATGGTGAAAATTTCAGATAAATGTATTGAATGCTGCCTATGAGATAGGAGCTTTATATACTTTATGCTGTTTAACATCACAACTAGGTCATCTCTGTTTTCCAGATGAGGAAATTGATTCGCTTAAGGCTAAAAGCAAGTAGCAGAGCCGGTATCTGAACTCTCATCTGTATGGGTTTAAAGCCTTTGCTCTTTCTAATCTCTTAAGCTATCTGCTTTTCCAGTTCTTCTCTCTCTGTTTTTTTAATTCCTTAAAAATTAAAATATGTAACCCTGGCCAGTTTGGCTCATTGGTTAGAGCATTGGCCCATGGACTGAAGGGTCCCCGGTTCAATTCCAGCCAAGGACACGTACCTTGGTTGTAGGCTCGATCCTTGGCCCTGGTCAGCACATGAGCAGGAGGCAACCAATCGATGTGTCTCTCTCACATCGATATTTCTCTCTCTCTCCCCTCTCCACTCTCTGTGAAAAGCAATGGAAAAATTAAAATATATAGATTGAATATATTTATGTGTATAGTGATGCCTAAGGGTAATTTGGTGGGGGAAGGTATGATGAAGATAATGATATATTTACAAAATGTAACTCAAACTACAGTGATAGGAGCCTCCACTGGCTTTATGGCCAAGGCCATACTGTTCCCAGGCTAGTTCTGAGTGTGCGTGGCTGCCTCATGTGTCCTTAGGAGCAAAGAAGGGCCCACAGGTCCTTCTGCCCCCACCTCCTGCCATATCTTCATGCCGAGCCTCTTCTCTATCCCAAGATCCCACTCTCTCTACATCAGGGCCCTGACTTTGGAATAGGAGACATATTGAGGCTGTCAGTTCAGCGTCTTTGTAGCTCTGCTACCCTTACAGTTAAATCCTATCCCCGATTTTCAGCACAGACTATGAGATTTAGAGGTCTCTCCAAATTGTGTAAGGGAGACTTGATGACTTTCACAGTGTGCCTTGAATTGCTAGCTAGCTAACTGGAGCCTGTCATTTTCTTTTTTCAGGGTTTCTAAATCTATAAAATAAACCTGGGAAATTTACACTTATTGTAATTATCATGGGCTCCATACCGTTCAAGTGTACTGCTAGCACAAATTTCAATGCCTCATTTCCTTTTGCTCCTTTCTCAGTCCACACAGGAACACCTTGGTTGTGATGCTACTGCATGCCAGGGTCATTACCTCCTGACTGTCCAACACCTATGTGGACTTTACCTCTGTCTGACCACGAGAATTTGGTGATGGCTGTCTTGGCCTAGGTTCTTCCTGAAATCAGTGCCCGAGACAAGGTCTTGCATTCAGGATATTTATATTGGGAAGCATGAAAGAGGGAAGGGGAGAAGCCAATTCAAGGGTGAATTATGAGACACTGGGGCTCAGTCCTTCCAAGGACCCTTTGAGGAACTGTGTGAAATGAACCTCAGAATTGTCTGTCTGAGGGACAGATGAGAGAATTTGTCTGTGCCTTTCATTCCCTGTGGATCAGGGTTGCTGCCTGGTGTTAAGTTCCTCCCATTATCAGCCATCTGTGTGATCAGAATGACTGGTCTGCAGGAATCTCACATGGCTTGACATTGGCAGAGAAGCCTGGGGGCAGAAAGTATATTTGGGGCAGTTGACAATCTATGATCAGGCTACCTCTGACACAGTTGATTGAGTCAGTAATGATGAATAAAACAGTGGGCAGCAAGGATCTGAACTGGGGCATAAGAATGTCAGATACAGATGTGACCTTGTATGGCCCCAACAAATCATCACATAATAGAAGATTTCCTGAAGTCTGGATTAGCTAGTTTCAAATCACACCAATATGAGACATTGATGACCCTATCTTGGTTGGGGTGCTCCAGTTTCTCTTCAGTCCCTCTCATCAAGCGTTCACAAATGTTGGGGTTCACACTCAAGATCACACAAACATTCAGAGCTTTCCCTAAATGAATGCTTGGTTACATTTGTTTGGCTAGTGCCACATACTTGAATATATTTTTGGTGTAATTCCATGTGGTTGCTGATGTTTTCTGAGGACTGTGGTGGTATGAAAGGTGTTCCTCTATGGGTCAAGGAAGGTAGAAATAGGCTTAATTGAACTCCAACTTGTGAGAGAGTCCAGAACAAAGATGTATGCCTCCATTGATGGGGGAAAATTCAATCAGATCCACTGGGAAGCTTTTCCCAGATATGCTCTTGGCAGGAGAAAATGGGAGAGGATTGGAGGGGGAGAGTACGCATTGCTTAGAGTTACTCAACAGGTGATTCTGCAACACCCAGCCCATTTCTTTTTGAGAATACTGAAATGTAGTTGCCCAATGGTATGTGATGTTTCACAGGATTTTTGGCACCTTTCTCACTGTGCTCCATCAGGTTCCTCCAGCTACATCCAAGGCCCATGTGGAATGAGGGTGGCTGTAGACAAAGCTCCTGAAACAAAGAAGTGATGCGGTTTGATTAAGAAGGAGGCAGAGCCCTGGCCAGTGTGGCTCCGTTGGTTGGAGCATTGTCCTGTGCACTGAAAGTTTGCAGGTTTGATTCCCAGTCAGGGTACATACCTAGGTTGTGGATTCCATCGTCGATCAGGGCACATATGGAAGGCAGCCAATTGATGTTCTCTGTCACACTGATGCTTCTCTCTCTCTCACCCTTCCCTCTCTCTAAAAATCAGTAAGCTTATCCTTGGGTGCGGATTAAATAAAAAAGGAGGCAGAAAGCTTGCATAGGCTTCCATGTTTGAAAACCCACAGCCGCCCTTGTGGTCACATGGAGTAAAGGTCTCCCCACCCCTATCACTAAAGGGCCTGAAAGTGACTGTGCTTTCCTAAACCTGATCCTGAGCTGGTGACAGGCCGTCGGCACTGCAGATGATCTGCATGCACTGGGAGCCCTGACCGCCACCTCCCCAGCCAGTGGCCTCCCGGGATGATTCCCTTGGCAGGAGTGCCTCACAGCTGGGCAGATTATTAGTGAGTTTCTGAATTATTTATGCCAATGCTCTCTTTCATTAGTGTGAATTGTCATGAATTGGCTGTAATCAAAGTGATTTAGATTTGAGGAGCAAAAGAGTGAGATCCATTTTTTAGTTTAATATTATAACTTGTTGGGTTTTGTTGTTGCTCTTGAAGATTGTTTGGAGAAGCAGGTTGGTGTACTGGAAAGGACCCTGGTTCCTGGACCTGGACTCAGCCTCACGGTACCTTAGTAATCACCTTGTCTGACATCCTGATACTTTACTTGAGCAAACAGAGACCTACTGAGCTTAGTGGTGGAACCAGAATTAGAAGTCAGGTGGCTGAGTTCCCTCTTTGCTCTCATCTACATGATCTCATTGACCTACTGGGCATTTATTTAACTTGTGAGATCGCAAGTGAGAAGGCAGCTTTCTGCAAGCAGGAAGAGAAGCTTCACCAGAAACCGACCAGGCTGGTAGCCTGGTCTCAGAATTCCAGTGTCCAAAACTGTGAGAGAATAAATGTGTGCTGTTTAAGCCACTCAGCCTATGGTGTTTTGTTATGGCAACCTGAGCTGACTACTACAGGGGCTAGAACAGGGAACACGGACAATCAGAACTGGGAGGCAGCTTAGTCTGAGTTCTCCCAAAAGTGGACTCTGAGGCAAGGACGAGAGTGAAACAGTTCATTTGGGAGGTGAGGCCAGGGAGCGATGCTGAGGGAGACAGCAAAGCCAGTAGGCGGTACCGTTATCACCGTGGGCAACGGGAGCTCGCTATCCCTGGGGACCCTCTGAAAGACTGTGTGGAATTGCCTGAGAATTTCCCCACTGAAGGCCAGGAAAACGGTGACTCTCATATACGCACTCGCTGTTCCTGTGAGGGCATTCAGCTCCCAGCATTTCTGGCCTACACGTGGCGACACAGTGAGAAGGTTTCCTGGGTCAGAGAGCGCGGTCAGGCAGATGTGCAGTGATGTGTGCAAAGGAACTGTCTCCTGTTATCTCCGGGCAGAATGAAGGGACATGATCACAGCACAGCCATGTTGACTGCAGCAGAACTCTTACACTGCAAGGTGAGCACAGACCTTCGTGGGGCTTGTTAAAATACAAATTCTGATTCGGGAGGTCTGGAGTGGGGCCTAAGATTCCGCATTTCTAACAAGCTCCCTGGGATGCCAACGTAGCTAGCCTATGGACCACATATTCAGTAGAAAGGGTACATACACTTTCATGAATTCAGCTCATTTCAACACACATTTATTCAACACCTGCTGATCTGCATATAGGGGCTACCCCGTGCTTGAGATTCGAAACAGGGAGTTAAGAATATTGGGCCAGTTTGGCTCAGTGGTTAGACCATGGCCCGAGGACTGAAGGGTCCAGGGTTTGATTCTGGCCAAGGGCATGTGCCTCGGTTGTAGTCTCGATCCTTAACCCCAATCCCTGGCGCCGGTGGGGGCATGTGGGGGAGGCAACCAATCAGTGTGTCTCTCACATCGATATTTCTCTCTCTCTCCCATTCTCTCCGAAAAAACAATGGAAAAAATATCCTCAGATATTTTTGAGGAAGAAAAAAAAAGAACATAGGGACCAGTTGTTGCGTCCATTTTACAGATGATTGAAGAGCTACCTGCTTTAATTGTCCAAGGTCGGAAGTGCTCACTACATATTTATTTGTTCTAAGAAACAGAGGAAAGTAGGATTCCTGAACTGTTTCCATTTCTTGGACAGAATGTTAGCCTATAAAAATGTAGAAACAATTAGCACAGATCTACCTCTAGGTATACATCTCAATGTCATAGTATCAAGCTCTCTGGGACCATGAGAGGGTTTTCATAAAGCTATTGTTCATTTTAATACTTTAAAATTTAAAAAAATCTCGAGTTGAAACAAAAATAGCAACATTATTACAGCACCTCACAGCTTACAAAGTGCTTCCCACCACATTATCTCATTACGTCCTTTGCAGGCTTGAGAGAAAATAATGTACAAATGGCATTTTACAACAAATGTATTGCACATTAGGGCAGGTCCATGATATTCCAGATGAAACAATAATGAAAAATGACCATGAGGAAGGCTCCACATAAATATATACTGTGTCCTCAGGTACGCAGGTGGACTCCACACTAGCTGGGAAAAGGCAGTTCAGATTTATTGTCATTAGTTTCTCACCTTTAACTTTGCAAGGTAAAAGCTGTAGCGTGTCAACAAGGGTCTTATGAACACTGCAGCCCTGGCCACATGGCTCTTCATTCTGCTGGGGGCTTTGGGCCCACTGCATAGCTCGTCTCAAGGCTCGTGCACAGTGTGTGTGCCACATGGCTGTCCGCCTCTGGGGCCGAGTCGCCAGTGGGCTTAGCCAGCCAGAGAAGGAAATAAAAATGAGATGGTAAAGAATTTCTTCTTCTTTTTTTCAATCCTCACCTGAGGGTATTTTTTCCATTGCTTTTCAGAGACGGTGGAAGGGAGAGAGAGAAATATCGATGTGAGAGACACATTGATTGTTTGCCTCCTGTATGTGCCCCGACGGGGGCCGGGGATGGAGCCTGCAACCAAGGTACGTGCCCTTAGCTGGAATCGAACCCCGGGCCCTTCAGTCCACAGGCCGACGCTCTAACCACTGAGCCAAACCAGCCAGGGTAAGAATTTCTTTAGACATTGTAAAGCGACCTGGCTGTGACGATGACCTTCATAAAGATTTAGCTTCAGATGCCCATGAACTTTAATTATACCTATCAGATATTATCATTAGAGATTGTGAATTATGTCTAATGTATAATTATACCTAAATAAAAGTGAAGATTCTATTTATAATGATATTCAATAAATGTATTTATAATAACTTCAATAACTGTGAAATATTGAGTGAAAAGGAAGAAAGTGGATGTCGCTCGTGAATATTTTATCAGTTAGGATGCTTTTTGCTTTACGAAATAGACTAATGGAGCCAAAAGTAAGAGTTTATTGTTTACATAACACATATCTGGAAGTAAGTGGTTCTGAAATTTATTAATTCAGCAGCACAGCTGACGTCTGTGTTCTGGGTCAGCTTCTCTGTGATTCTTTTGATTTTTATTTCATGGTCACAAAATAGCTCCCCCAGCTCTGAGCGTCACGTCCTCACACAGCTGAGCTCACACAGGAAGGCGATGCTTCCTTTACGCTGCTGCTGCTGCTTCTCCTCCTTCTTTCCTTCTTTTTAATCACGTAGAAAATTTATTCTGAGAAGTCTCGAGTAAGTCCCCTTAGGCCTTTTTGCCAAGAAGTGGGTTCTATGCCCATTCACGTACCAATCACTGGTAGAAAAAGTGGGATTAGCATGAAGATTACGCTTAATCTTCCTGGACTGGAGTAAGTTCTAAACTTCCTTGAGCACATTGCTTCCTCAAATCTGAACAAAATAAGTGTTATTAGTTAGGAAAAAAGGGGGATTGGCTCTCGGGGAGACAGGCAATTTTCTCTGCTGCACATACTTTCTGTTGTTTCTTTAGAAGTTCTTTGGTTGCCTATGAATTGAACGGAGACACATTCGGATGTTAGAATCCAAGACTAAGACTGAAAGCGTTACCTCTTACTGACTTCTACAGAAGTATCAAAATATTTTGTGGGACAGGTTGTGTTTCTTGCTCGTTTGGGATTCTTATGAAATGGGAGACTTCCTGTGCAGAGCTCAGCTCCCACGTGGTGGCATGTGTCCCACTGTACTGCTTGATGCCTGGGGTCTTCAGAGGGTGGGAGAAATGGCGTAAGGGCTAAAGTTACTAGAAGGGCTTTTTGGAGGAGATTTTCAGGGAAGCGTGGGGACTGAGGGAGAGCAGATCTGTGGGGAAGGGAGGAGATGTGAAGGGAAGGGGATTTAAACAAGTGCTACTGTGAGCAAGCATCCATCCCCTTCATGCATTAAAAATACCCAGCTAAGGCCCTGGCCAAGACTGCAGTTTTGATCTCCGGTCAGGGCACATACAAGAATCAACCCATGAATGCATATATAAGTGGAACAACAAGTTTCTCTCTCTCTCTCTCAAAATCAAATTTAAAAAAATCTTAAAAACAGCCTTGCCAGTGTGGCTCAGTGGTTGAGCATCGACCTATAAACCAGGAGGTCACAATTCCATTCCCGGTCAGGCACATGCCAGGGTTGCGGGTGTGCAGGAGGCAGCCGATGGGTGTTTCTCTCTCATCGATGTTTCCATTTCTTTACCCCTCTCTCTCTAAAATCAATTTAAAAAAATCTTAAAAACAAACAAACAAAAAACCCCACAAGAAACCATAGCTAAGAATGTGGGCTAACCTAGCATTGATGTCTGTTTCGTAGCCCGTGTCTCTTCAACATTGCTCTGAAAGTTGTGTCTTCAGTAGGGTACATTCTCATCACTGATCTCAAGGGGTAAGCAACGGATTCTCCCCCCTGACCCCATTCCTAACTGAGAAACCAGCCTCGACCCGTGGGAGGGCCCTGTGGAATTATAGGATGTTGGAACTTCCATGCCCAAGGCCGTCTCAAGCTCCAAGATGCCTGCTCAGGCATCAGCCAGCACATCCACATCCAGCAAGCAGGGGGAGACAGGGAGGGAGGAGAGGCCCCGGGCAGTGCTAGCTGGTTTCTT
This sequence comes from Miniopterus schreibersii, assembly GCF_964146895.1. NCBI lineage: Eukaryota > Metazoa > Chordata > Mammalia > Chiroptera > Miniopteridae > Miniopterus > Miniopterus schreibersii. Next base: position 42,851,331 of record NC_138101.1, on the reverse strand, counting down.
CAGGGCGAGTCTCAGTCGCTGCTTCGTGATGCATCCGCACACATCCCATGAACCAGGACTTAGCTGCATGGCCCACCTCGCTACATGGGAGCCTGGTAAGGCGGCCTTTATTCTGAGTGGCATGCACTTAGCTAGAGACTCTATTATTACGGAAAAAAGGAAGAATGGAGATTGGGAGAACGAAAGAAGGGAGCCTCTTCTAGACCCTCACTCCCCTCTATAAATGGGAAATAGACTAATGTTTTAGTGCCTCTTTACTCTTGTTCATGTTTATTTAGCATAGACTGTTCTTTGTTCCCCCTGCATGTCACATATCTCCTTAACTCCTTCGTCATCCACTGAAAATTTTCTCACCTTCATAGCTTAATTCAGTGTCACTTCTTCAAAGGAGACTTCTTCGATTCTGCCATTAGAACTAACTCCGCCTACGCTCCCCAGGCCTTTCCTCGTGCTTGTACTGTAGCAAAGTGTGCACTCTGTTTCACATTATCAGCAGTTGTTTATTTTTCCCTTTAGATTGTAAATTTTGTGAGGACTAGGTCCCGGATTTAATCATTTCCAAATGCATACAGTGCCTACATGAAGGAGATGTAAACTGATATCTCGTTGAAGCCAATGTAACTTTGCACTTTTTTATCATTCACGGCCAAGTATAATCCTAACCGACATAAGAGCCTTCCCCCTTGCCTCTTTAGAGCCGGGCACCACTCTACTTCTGAACTGATGATTATACAGGTGCCACCTAAAGAGGGCTGGAACATTAAAAAAATGTTAGTGAATGGAAGGAGATTGGGAAGTATTCTTAAACTGGTGCTATGATGTGTTCTGTTTTCAGAGTTAGAGGAGTTGGCAGGGCGCAGAGGAAGGAGGTGGGCTTTGTAATCTAACATACCCAATTTAAAGTAGTGGTTGAAGGACTTATAGATGGGAGACCTCTCGTAAGAAAATTACTCTTCCTAAGCCAGAGTTTCCAGATTTGTAAAATGGAAATGAAATAGGTACTTTGCAAGGATTGTGGAGAGTTAAAGAATTAAATAAGCTGTCTGCAAAGAGCCTGGTCTCAGAGGGTACTTGTTCCTGGGCACGATTATAATCATAATGCTGCATATTTGGAACGACTCAGGGAAAAGCTCTATGTTGCCTTGTTCCAGAGCCACAAAGCTGGTTCCATGCGGGTCAGTGGTCCTCAGGAGAAGATTTGCCACAGAAGGCAAGGAGTGTTATTACGGGGAACAGAAATTGAGAGTTATCCTTTATACCCCTGTAACTGAGATGAAATTTAGCATATTGGCACGGACAATATCACTCCAACATCCACTTTAAAAGTCTTCAGGTGAAAAACTGAGACACAATGCCCAGGCACTCGCTGATGCTCTTAATAGTCATAGCGACATGTAGGATATGGTAAAAATGATGAAAGTGGCAATGCCATTGACACGTGGGCTGAAGCACACCTATTAAATTGGATCCACAGTTAAAACAGTCTGGGCTTTTCATAGTTCTCTGAGGAGGAGCAGTTAAACCCCAGATTTCGTCTTTATTGACAGCAATATAGAAGTTATACATATCATAGGTGAACAGCGGTGACACAGCTGTCAGCACTTCAAGGTCAGAATAAAAGAGTAGGTCCAATAATTTAAAGGAAAATTGGAGAAGTTTATGTGAAGACTTGGTTAAAAAATGACTTCTGGGCTCCCCAAAGCGTTTGAGTAACTTTTTGGACTTTGTATGGTAAAATCTCCAGGAAGTTTTTGAGGCTAACACCTAACATGTATTTAGCACTTTTCAGTTTATTAAATGAAAATGTATCTTAACTCATTTAATTATTCTATTCTGCATAATAAATTACTACAAACTTAACAGTTTGAAATAGCACATGTTTATTCCCTTATAGTTTCTGTGGGTCAGAAGCCTGGGCACAGTTTAGCTGACCTCTGCTTAGGGTCTCACAAGGCTGCATTCCCATCTGGAGGACCAACTGGGAAAGGATCTGCTTTCAGGCTCACTCAGGTTATTGGTAGAATTAATTTCCTGGGGTTGTAGGCCTGAGGACCCTGGTTTCTTGCTGGGCCCTCAAGCTACTGGACACTCAACTCCTGGAGGCTGCCCATAGTTTCTTGGCAGGTGGGATTTCCCAACTTGTCCATTGACTTCATTAGGTCCCACTCACAGTCAAGGGGAGGGGATTAAACAAAGGTCTGCAGAGCAGGAAGAGGGACCCAGCGGGTCACCTGGAGCCTGTTCACCACAGCCTTCAGGTCAGTCCTTTGAGAAAGTCAGGTAGATATTCTTATTCCGTTATACAGAGGAAGACACTTATTAATTAGAAAGGTTAAATGAACTGATATTCAAGACTACACCGTTAATAGGAGTAAACCTAGAATTCCTAAGTCTTAGTTCTGTGCCCCAACCATTAGTATTTAACCACCTTATATGTCTCTCTGTCTCCCCATCTATCCATCCACCTATTCACCCGTCCCACCATCCTAGTCCGATGTTCTTTTCATTACATCACGATACTCCTTGTGTAAATGTGAGTAATATTCAGCACACTCATCTCTTTGAGCCTAGCAGACTTACCTCTTTGTCTTTGTATTAGACAGGTTTGGTGAGATTCTTCTGTGGTAACAAGCATCTCAAAAATCTCAATGGTTTAAAATAACAAAGGTTTACTTCTTGCTCCTATTACATATCCACTGCAGGTCAGCTGGGTGCTTTGCTCCACCTTTTCTTATTTTCCAGCCCAGGCTGAATTGAAGTCAACATCTTTTGTTTTTAACCCTTACCCAAGGATATTTTTTCCATTGCTTTTCAGAGAGAGTGGAAGGGGGAGAGAGAGAGAGAGAAACATCTATGTGAGAGAGATGTATTGATTGGTTGCTTCCCGTTCACGTGCGGATCGAGCCTGCAACCAAGGTAGGTGCCTTTGGCCGGAATCAAACCTGGGCCCCTTCAGTCCAAGGGCCGACGCTCTCTAACCACTGAGCCAGACTGGCCAGGTCTGTAGTCAACATCTTGAATGTTGCCAATACCCATTTCAGAAGGAAAAAAGAGCTCTGGTGAGTTTTGCAATTGCAATTAAATGCTCTGACCCAGAAGGGAAACATGGTATTTGCTTAAAACTCATGGCTAAGAACTGGTAAAAGGTTTTATCCAACCACAAGGGAGCCAGAAAGTTCAGTTCAGCACTATTCTCAGGAATGGAGAGACCCAGAAATAATTGGCATATAGCTTGTGAAGTAATTACCACCACAGTTGTGAAACTAGCCCCCCTCACAATTCACCCTTGTCACCTTTGCATTGCTCATGGCCTTAGTCCAAAGTCCCTCACCTGACCTAACACTCTGCTTCCAGACCTATTCTGGACAGCCTCAGCTTTGGACTCTTGACTTCCACCTTCGGAGCTATATTTCTCCCCAAACCTGAGGTTTACAACTGCTTCTCCAGGTCTGTTTTCTAATTTTTTTCTTGATCACATTTTCACTTTGTATTCTTTTTTTTAAATGTTTTTATTGATTTCAGAGAGAGGAAGGTAGAGGGGGAGATAGAAACATCAATGATGAGAGTCATTGATCGGCTGCCTCCTGCACGCCCCCTACTGGGGATCGAGATCACAACCCAGGCATGTGCCCTGATTGGGAATCGAACCGTGACCTCCTGGTTCATGGGTTGATGCTAACCACTGGGGAACACTGACTGGGACTTTGTATTCTTAATGACATTGTTTTACCCATTCTGGGTAAACAATACCCCAAATTGTGGTACACTTCTGGGACCCTAAACCTAGACCCAGACCTTATAAACTGATGTATGAAGTCATTGATATTACCACGATGAATGCCATGTGGGGAGAAAACTATCATTATATCCTTAAGTATTCCCCGAGTTCCTTTCTTCAGAGATACTGTAGGCACTGATCTAAATTCAATTAGCAAGTGTCATAAAAAAGGAAACACCAATGGAAAAAACAGATCAAAGTATTAGACATGACTGAACCCGGCAGGAAAGCTGAGCTGAACATTCTCAGGGTGAATAATTATCTGGAGAAAGGTGGGCAACAACAACATGCTCCGTTTTGGCTTGTTGTGAAAGCTGCAACAAGTGAGCTAAAATATTAACGCCACAGTAAACTGCCTTAGACGAACGCTGTGTGCGTTCGGCGTTCTCAGCGGGTGCTGCGCTGCGGGAGCAAGGCACTAACACATAGAGGAGCAGCTGGGCTGACTCTGTTCACAGCAGAAGACACGTTTTTTATCCTACAACTGTGTTCTAGTTCATCATTTTAAGCATTTCTGTCAACTCTTAGACTAAATTGCACTCAACCTTGTTGTGCATAAATTTTAACACCACTGGAACATGTTAGAGAAACTTGCTTGAGAAAAAGGAAAGTAGTGGATTAGCAGAAATAAATTCCTGAAAATGTCTCTTTTATTAAGGTAAAACTTCAACCTCTAAGATTTATCTCCAAATAGAGCATTTGCTGGTCACGCGGTGACTGGAGGTGAGAGGCTCTCATTTTGATTCTGTGACCACAGTGAGACCATTGCAGCCCTTGAGTCTCTGCGGGAATTCTGGTTCAGTTGGGGGCCTCTGATTCATACCTAAGCAAAAGTCCCTTCTCTTAGTTTCCTCCAGAACAGCCAAGATATTCTAGAACCTACTAAAAGCTTTAAAAGAGCAGAGCTCCATACACTGTAAATTGTCTTGTAAGTAGCAGTTTCTGATCTTTTCCATAGTTAGCTCGTTGCTAGGGCTTCTCGGCCCTGCCACATCGCACCCTGTCTAGGGGTCTTTGTCCCTGAAACATGGTTCTGTACTCGATTGGATTTGGGAGGTTATCCCAGGAGGTGCGACGAAGGTGTGGAGAAGGGAGGCAGGCAAGCAGAAGAGGTCTTAACGCCCTTTGTTTCATCTTTTTTATGCAGTTATCTACCTCTGGAGTCTAGAGTTCAGCAGAAGCCTTTTGATAAAAGAGTAATCAATCATTTTTCTAACCCAGGAAAAGTGTGAGACCTACAGGCCAAGCTTTAGCGTAAAATGAGGCTCATTTGGAGCTGGTGCTTTGCAGCCTTCCAGACTGAAAAGGGACACGGGAGGAACAGAAAATGCCGAGAGCATGAGCAACAAGAAAAAGGAAGACAGCAAACCTCAGGATAGAACCCCAGACACAGGAGTCAATTCAGCGGTTATGCCGGTAATTTACCCAATTCAACAACTCCGGATGCAATTCAACAAACAGGTTTTGAGCACTGTGATGTGAGAAGCCCCTGGCTGCTGTGTCTGTGTGTGGGGGGGCGGTGGAAGTGGGGAGAGCACAAGGCAAGCCTGCCCTTGAGTCGTCTGTTAGTGAGAGAGGAAGTTAGAAGGGAACTTGGCAACTGTGGTGGAGGGTAGGACACTGAGGGCAATTAAAGAGGCTCAGCCACAGGGAGTGAGCGACTGGGAAAACCCTGTCCACCATGGGCAATCGGGAGAGAGCTCACGAAGAAGTTCTGAGGAGATGCAGCCTGCCTGCTATCTTGAGGTGGCGCTGGGATTTCTACAGATGGAAATGCAGAGGGAGACCACTGCCAGCATTTGAAGTGTTTGGAGGAGAGGACTGTGGGTTGTTTGGTTAGAGCCCAGGGCACATGCACAAGAGCGGCTGGAGAAGAGGCTGGAAAGCGGCTTGTACCAGAACAGAAAGAGCTGTAAACATCAGATGAGAACCCTTGCCCATAATTACTGAGACAATGGGGAGCCACTGAAAGTTGTTGAGCAAAATGCATTTAACAAGGGGATACAGGATGAGTAGAGAGCCTGGATATGGGAGGTGATGAAGACATCTTCGGGGACAGTGTGTGCAACCAGTGTGAAATCAGACCTTGGCTGTGGAATGGCAGGCTGCCAAAACCCAACAAGAACGACTAGAATGTACTTGCAGGCTGAAGTTACCACCCCGGTGGTTAGGAAGGTGGCAGGTCCAGAAGAAAAGGAGACAGCAGATGGGAGACAGGCAGTGTCCATTGCTCCTGCACTCAACACTGATCAAATGCATGAAGTCACACAGGAGCTTTACAGTCAGTGCCGGGGCTTTGGAAGTGCCAGTTGGCAGAGCAAAACAGGTGATGGAATGAAAGATTGAGTGCAATGGGCTGTGCTGGAGCAGAATCACCTCCCAGGAGGACCTTCCCAGGGAAACAGTGGTGGTGGTGTTTGGGGGAGGCGGGGGCCCTCCTGTCATCTGAGTTGCCTGTGCGTATCACATAAAGCCGCAGGAGTGAAATGCACAGCTCCAGCAAACTGGATCTCTGAGAGGGCTGCAGAGTGGAGCCTCAGCTTCTTCGTCTGTGAGATGGCAGGCATCTGAGGATTAAGTTAAATAAATCATGGGCAGCACTCGGCACAGGGCTTGGACCATAGCAAACTGTGGTCGCTCCCTGCGGATGCTCCCGGGCCAGCATGCCTGTAGAGCTATGGGAAGGGGGACCCTTCGTTTCAGAGCCGTGTGCTTCTGTCCCTGGAAAGCTGGGGACGCCTGGTTTTTGGTTTTGTTTTCTCATTTGATGCTGTAGTGCAGAGGCAGTGAATGGATTTGATGCTTTCATGGTTCTGGCATAACATGATCAGGCAAGTCGCTTTATCTGCTGTGCGGCTCCCCCCCTTCCCCGGCCCAGCCTGACTCTTTCTAAGTGCTTCTGTCCTATTTCCTGGCCGCCCCCTTCCTGCCATTAAGAAACCGCTGGCCCCACGCTGCAGGCTCAGGGACCTGGCCGTTGAATCTGGGGCTGCTTTGGGTAGCTCGTTAAGGGAGAAGAAAGTAGAGAACATAACCACATCACATTTTGGGAAGACATGGAAAGTCTAGGGAGGCAGTAAAGCAGGAACGAAGATGGGGCACTGCTTTGGGCCTTTGGACTGTTTCGGTGTCAGATTACTAACCAGAGCCCTTCCTTCCTTCCCTTGCTCCCCACCGTCCCCTGTCTACAGTATAAAGAACACGACAGACCTTGCCTTGCAGCAAACTATAAGGGGGAGAAAAACACGCACGTAAAGGACCCTGATGGGAGTGTCCTAGGAGAGACTCAGATGATGTGACCTGTGAGTGAAGAGGGCGGGGTGTGGGTGGCAACGACTGCTGATTGGAAGGCTAATGGAAGGCTTCAAGGAGGAAGCGGCTATGGGGCTGGGTTTTGAAGGGTTTGTAAGATTTAGGCATTGGAAATAAAGGGAAGGCTAGAGCTCAGACAAGGTACAGAAAAGGAAATAATGGTGGTTGTATAAAGGAATGAATCATTTATTTTGGTCAGATTCCTAAGTATGTGAAGGGAACAGCGGGCTGAATTGAGGAGAAGGTCAGAAGCTAGGGTGGGGATTTGGAATTTCAGTTCATAGCATTAGGGAGCAGGGGATTGATATTATTGGAACAGTGTTTTAGGAAGATTAACCCATCAGTGTTGTGTAGACTGGATGGGCGCGGGCAGGGGAGCAGGGAGCAGGGAGCAGGGAGGCGCCTTGCAAGTACTGCCGAGGGCCAGGAGGAGCTATTGCTATGGAAATGAAGGGGGGTTGGAGGTGAATGGGATGCCTGCTGTGGAGCTAGGATTAGTAGAAATTGGTAATTGATTGAATATAGGGCCTAAACAGGAAAGAGCAATCAAGAATCAACGCTAAGCGAAATAAGCCGGACAGAAAAAGCCAAGGATCATGTGATTTCACTCCTATGTGGGATAGGAAACTGAAAGCAACACAGGAACACACAAGACAAAGAGCAAAGACTCAGACGCGAACAGCAGCATGGTGGTTCCGGGGGAAAGGGAGTGGGTGGTTAGTAAAGGGTCAAAGGGGCAAATACATGGTGACGGAAGGAGGTGTGCCTTGGAGTGGTAAACACAATGCAGTATACAGATGATGTATCATGGAACTGTACACTTGAAACTTGTATAATCTTATTAGCCAATGTCACCCCAATAAATTAAAAAAAAGAATGACTTTTCTGTCTTTTATCACCTGGGATTTTCTAACTCCGCTTGTGCCTTAAGGATACTGGGCCCTCTCAGCCTAACACATAATCCCATAAGCCTCCCCTTCCGCAGGCTTTCCTGCTTCCCAGCTCCAGCCCCACCTGTCCTGACGATGGTGTGAAAATCTTTCTCACTTATCTTCATAGCCACGTACAAAGAGGCACCCTGGTTTTATAATGGACCCTGGCAATTTTTACTGCCCTTGTTCCCGAGGATTTCACGTTTAGAAAGGTTTTCCCGATGCACTGACACAGTGGGGAAATAGTCAAGTTTCCTTCAGAGTCTTTATGCTGGTGTGCGCGTTCTTAGGTTGACCTTCGATTTTTGGTGGGTGGAAAGGGGAGGGAAGAGGTTGCTTGGGGGTATTGCTGACAAAGAGCTTGTAAGTGTGATGATTTTTCACTTGTTCACTGTGATGTCTCCTTGAGAACTGTAATCAATTAGGCCCCGGGCAGCAGCTGCTTGTCCCAATCGACCTGCCTGCCCAGTTTTCCCTGAAATTCTCTCATTTCTCACTCTGTCTACCATCTATGTCTTGTTTGAGTCTATTTGGTGACAGATAATATGCCAGACATCTCTATTTCTTTAAAAATTTCTCGTCATTGATACCCTAAACGTATTTTCTTCCACTTGTCCTCTCTTTCTCTCTCCCTTCCTCCCTTTTCTCCCATAGATATGAACAAAGATGTATAAATGTATCATTTCAAACTTTTTTTTTGGTTTCTTAAAGCAACAAAGGTGCATTCCTCAGTCCATGTCATGGCCATGGCTCTGTGGTCAGCCCTATGTGTCATCTTCATTCTGGAATCTAGGCTGAGGGGCTGCCCCAATCTTGGTCTTGTGGCAGAGAGAAAAGAAACACACCTAGAAAAGCCAAAACAACAGCAACCAATGATTGCTAGACCTCTGCAATGGCCTCCAAGTTTCTGCTCAGAGGTGGTGCATGTCACTTCAAAAAAAATTTCTCACTACCTGTCACTTGGTTCCAAAGACAATGCCACATAGATTACATTTTGTTTGCTGTTACAGCAGCAGCTCATTTCTTTATTTGTCAGCCTTTTCCAGGCTATACTGCAGTGGAAACAACCCCATATCTTAGTGGATTACAAGAAAGCTCGAATTCTTGCTATGTGAGTAAGCCAACTCTGGGCCAAAGGAAGCTCTTAGCTTGTGATTCTGCTCAAGTGTCTTGTCTTCATTCTGGCTTTCAGGCTAAAGGTATAGCTCTCTCTTGGCAGAGGTAAAAGAACTTCAAATTTCCTTTTTATTTTTAATAGAACTCTGTCCAAAGTGTGGCAGGGCATGGTTTTCTCCTCCTCTTAGCCTTCTGTATGGGATCTCCAGTCTGGAACACTAGTTGGGATAAAAGAAAAGGGTATTTGCCAATGGTGAAAAATGTAGTGCCTCTGTTGGTGTGATAATGCCTTTAGTTTTGCTACAGAAGTGAGTGATGTTAGTGTTACTAGACTAAAGGTACCCATTTGCCTGCACGAATCAAAGCCCAATAAGACGAGAACAGGAGTTTGCAGCAAAAAAATAAGGGTTTATTAGTTGAGGAAATGGTGCTACACACAGAGTCACAGGTGACTTAGTGCTCAAAGACTTGTCCCTGATGGCTTCCAGGGGAAGGGTTACATAGGGAACTCAAGGAGTTAGGATCATGTTTAGGGTCATGTTTAGGGTCGTCACTGATTGGTAGGTGCTAGGGTAGGGGGTAGTTGATCATTGTGTCTGATCCTGATGTCAGCCATGTCATCGCTTCATCTGGTTGCACAAGAATGTGGTCAGTAGAGTCGTTCTGAAGCTGAAGCACAACTGAGGTCTAGATGTTATCTTCAGTTTGACTGAAAATCTGTCTCTGTGGTCAACAGACCAGAGGCTTTGTTCCTAAGATTAGTTGATGCTGACAAGAACCTCACTGTCCTGAGGGCTTAATGCTAAGGGAGTGGACGTGCAAGGGAGAAGGAGGTGGGTGAGTCAGGGTGCTGAGTGAGGCCAGTATGAATCCAAAGGAAAGAAAGCAGAAGAAGTCATATTAAAGAAATGAAGTTTCTGCCCTGGCCAGTTTGGCTCAGTGGTTAGAGCGTTGGCCTGCAGACTGTAGGGTCTCCGGTTTGATTCCAGTCAATGGCATGTACCTCAGTTGCAAGCTCAGTCCCCTGCCCTGGACAGGGTGTGTGTGGGAGGCAACCAATTGATGTGTCTCTCACATCGATTCTCTCTCTCTGTCTGAAAGTCAATGGAAAAAATATCCTCAGGTGAAGATAAGGAAGGGAGGGAGGGAGGGAGGAAGGAAGGAAGGAAGGAAGGAAGGAAGGGAGGGAGGGAGGGAGGGAGGGAGGGAGGAAGGGAGGAAGGGAGGGAGGAAGTTTCTGCATGGTTATATTAGCAGAACAAGGTTAATCCTGGGGATGTTTCACTTGGCGTCTGCAAGCAGACTTCTTGGCTCTCCATCTTCTCTAGCAACAGGACAGTAGTGCCTCCTCCCCAACTCCCCTCCTTTTTGCCAGAGATGAGGGGAAGAAGAGGTAGGATTCCAGGGGGAGGGAAGGGGGTGAAGAGATGGAGGGGACGATGACAGGAGAAGAAGAGGGAAGGAGGCCAGAGAGGTCGGGTTCTCTGACAAAAACCTCTGGTGGACTTAGGACCAGGGAATGACTGAAGAGTTCCTTTACCCAGCCCGTGTCTTTGTGTACATGCGGTTACCTAAATATGGATTCTTCGTATGTGTGTTTGGAAATGGTTGTGCCTTGCTGCCTTTGCAGCAGGGAAGGGCATAGGCCCATAAGCCCAGGGCATTACACAGATAAGAGTAAAGCTGCTTTCGTCCGGATGGAAGACATTACCATCGGCCTCTCAGCCACTCTGCAGAACCCTGGGGCTCTGAGCAATACAGTTTAAAGATCTAACAGATAAAGTCATAATCTTGTGGCCCAGGATCACAGACCCATTAAAATGGCTTCTAGACAAAATATTAGGGTTTTTGTGGTGGTTGCTGGAAAATGAGGTGCAATTGCAACCCCACCCACCCCTTGAAGAATTCCAGAGCAAGGAAGACATGGGCTAGGATTACTGTATATGTAATTTATGCTAAAGAGAAGTACTCCACAGAGAGAAGATTTTATTTTGGCCTTATCAGAAGGAACTCTGGCCAGGAGGAGATCACTTAGGAAACTGGGAGGAGTGGAAAGAAGCCGCTCTTTCCAGGCTGAGGAAGACTTGGTGGCGGGTGTAGTGAATGAAGCCAGAACTGCTGCTGGCTCGAACTTGTGTCTGTGAACTTGTATTAGGGAGGAAGTATCACACCCTGAACTTAGGAAGGGGAACTAATGTGCAACTGTGTAGACTTGTAGTCTTTTACCTCACAACGGCCCTTGATGAGGCATGTGGCCCGGGAGATGCAGAACCGCGGCAAGGCAGCCCGGAGGACCGAAGAACTTCCTTTCCTTCCTGCCAGCTGCCAACTCTGGGAAAACAGGGCTTCTTCCTTCCCGCTGAGTCTCCTTCAGGGAAACATGTACTTTGTGTTCGTAGACGGGGGGAAAAAAAGAACATTCATTTTTCTCTCTTACTTCTGTGGAGATGTGTTAACTAGCAAGGAGGAAGAGGTGGCCTCTTTTTGTAAGGATTACATTGACAGCTCAGGGGCAGCACATAATGAAGGAGATTTACAGATTTGCTGTTGAAAGCTGGCCATGTCTATTCATGCTGTTCCCGACTGAGAGAAAGCCAGGGATGGCTGCTGCAAAGGTCAATGCTAAATTTAAATGTATCTCTTTTTTAAAGATCATTTACATAGCACTTTACTCACAAACATTGAATGACTTTGTTTCTCAGGAAAAATAGTCATTAACATTTTTTATTTCTCATGGCTTATAATTATGTTGTTATAAATATGGACACTCTAAAGGGATCCTGCTGGGAAAAAATGTTTTTCTTTTTTTCCTGATAATGAGGAGAAAACAGGGGTGACTGATCCCACTCAGTGATGATTTCAAACAACTAGCTTTGCACTTGAGGTGGGTGGAAGATTCTGTCCAAGTCCACTTAGTAGTAGTTTTGAGCTATTAAAGAAAAAAGAGCAACCGTAGAGTTAAAAAACTGAGGAAAAGTGTCATTATTCAAACTGATTATAATTATTTACATGAAGAAGTTTAAGTAGTGGATTGAACCCCCCCCAAATGGGGTCATTCCTTGAAATAAAATTACCTGGGGCCCAGCCAGCGTGGCTCAGTGGTTGAGCATCGACCTAGGATCCAGGAGATTGCGCTTTGATTCCCAGTTGGGGCACATGCCCAGGTTTCAGGCTCCAGTGGGGAATGTGCAGGAGGCAGCAGATTAATGACTCTCTCATCATTGATGCTTCTATCTCTCTCTCTCCCTCTCCCTTCCTCTCTCTGAAATCAATAAAGACATATTTTTAAAAAATTATATGGGAATGGCAAACATGCAAGAGAGATATCAAGGTGATCTGCTCTGGGTGAAGGAAGGCTGGTTAGAGCCTGTCTTATTTGTCACCCTGTATAGACTCCAGAGTGACCACTGAGGCACCTTTGTGGGATCCCTGGAGTCCTGAGGATTCCAGCTTGAACATACTGGGTTGAAGAGCAGATTTTCTTTGAATCCTAAGCCCGTAGCATTTTGCCAGTAGCCTCCAGCTCCTGAGGGGTGACATGAGCCACAGCCAGTGTGAACCTTTTGGTCCAGACTATGAAACTCTGGGGTCCTGGCACAGACTGGGATTCCGAAGCTGGGTGTGGATGTGTAGTGGGACTGATCCACAGGGCAGTTGTGGAGCAAAGGGGAATGGAAACAACATCCTGGGTAAAAGACAGTCCAAGGTCCACAGGAACTGTCCGAAGTATAAAGTCCAAAGGGGGATGGCATTGAGTCAAGGACAGAGTCTGGAGCACAGGGTGTATATCTGCAGTCAGGTAAGACTGGACTAAGGTCTGAGAGTGGGGACAGAAGTTAGATTTTGGGATACAAGGAGAAAGCCTGTAAGGGATCCTGTGGTCTTGCCTGTGGGTGAGGAGGGAGCTGTAAGGGCCCCAGAGGGCCTGGAGAGGGCTCTGGCTGTGGAGGGATGGGGTTGACCAAGCCTTCTTACCTGCAGTCACTTGGGTCTTGAACACATTGTGAGCCAGCATCCAATATCATGGGTTTGTCCCGCTCTCTTCCTCCAGCTCACTGAGGATGGGGATCTTAGCAAAGATGGGCTTCAGAACTTACCTTTGACAGAGATTCAAAGTAATTTCCTCCCTAAAATTTAATGTAATTTAAAAATCCCAGCTAGATCAAACATTTGCACTGTCCATTTGTATATCATCTATGCCTGTGTCATTGGGATTTTGAAGGCTGGGTGTAGTACTGGGGCTGTGGAGCAACCACTCATCTTAGAGCCTGAAGTCATGCCCACCCAATGACGTCTCTCAAGGCTGAGGGTAAGCGGGGTGCATGCTGCAAAGTATAAAATTGGCACTGCCTTCCCTGTTGTGTGCCTGGGAGGGTCATCACCCAGCACAGCCAGAAAGAGGCAACATGGTTGAATGGGGGAGGAACAAAAGCTTAAGAATTTTTGTTTTCTTTGAACTTAGGGTTTATGAATTGTTTGCTTTCTAAAATGTCTCTAAAAAAGAGGATTCTCCACTGAGACCCAACATGAAAGGCTCTGGGGAAGGAAAAGCATTACTCTGAAATACAAGCTCATGCCATTGCGATGAGCTCAAGCTTCCCTTCTTGATGAGTTCTTTATCTTTCCTACTGCCTGCGGCATCCATAACGCTGTGGAGAGAACCCTGAAAGCCTATAAGTCATTTTAACATAAGACTAGAAAACACAATTTTAAATTTAAAGGGAAATTCTAGATCTGTTGGCAGTTTAGAATATGGGGCTCAAAGGCCAGAGGCTGGTATTTCCTGTTTTTCATTCGGGGCCACCTGTAGTGGCTGTTTGAGGATTCTGGGCCAGGGTCCTAGAGCCCTTTAGCATGCTGTGGGGGCAGAGGGGTAGCCGAATAAGGAGCTAGATTCCTGGACATGATGCTGGCTAGGAGGTTTGGCTGGCCTTTAAGTTGGGTCCTACCCAGGAGTCTAGAAGAAAGCACATACATGTTTGGATATGAGATGGTGCTCCTGCTAGGGTTGGCCGGGTGTAATCTTGGCTGATAGAAATGTCTCAACAGGAACATTTGTTCCACTCATGGGATGGTATGAACTTCTCCTGCACCCACCTTTATGGTCCCAGCGCAGGTAGGTAACTGGTAGACACAGGGATGGATGGGGATTGAAGGGAGATGAAGGTGAAAGGGATGTGGGCGAAGGCCCAGGCAGCTGTCGGTCCAGGGAGACAAGGCTGGGACCAGGACTGAGAGTATCGTCGCAGACACTGAGAACCCTGGGCAGAGCATTTGAGTAAGGGCTTAGTGCAAATTCGGAAAACAGTGAAGTCAGGCTGGGAAAAAACCCAATTTCTGGAGGACTTTAGAGGAGAGATTGACAGCGATACAGTCATAGTAAGGGACTTTAACACCCCACTGACTTTACTGGAGAGATCTTCCAGACAAAAAACAAGGAAACAGTGACTCTAAATGACACACTAGATCAGACGGATTTCATTGACATTTACAGAACATTCCACTCCAAAGCCGCAGAACAGGCATTCTCCTCAAGTGCACGTGGGGCATTCTCAAAGAGAGACCACCATGTTAGGACCAAAACAAGTCTCTACAAGTTCAAGAAGACTGAAATCATATCAAGCATCTTCTCGGGCATTTACACCATGGAATACTAGGCAGCTGTAAAAATGAAGGATCCCTTACCCTTTGAGACAGCATGGTGGGATCTGGAGAGTATTATGCTAAGAGAAATAAGCCAGTCAGAGACAGACAAATACCACGTGATCTCACTCATATGTGGAGTGTAATGAACAAAATAAATTGATGAACAAAGTAGATCCAGAGATATAGAAGCATGGAACAGACTGATGAATCTCAGGGGGAAGGCGGATGTTAGTGGGTGGGGAGAGATTAACATAAGAATTTATATGCATATATGTGTAACCCTTGGACACAGACAATAGGGGGTAAAGCCCTGGGGGTAGGGGTACTGGGTAGAGGGGATCAATGGGGGAAAAAGGGGACACTTGTAATACTTTCAACAGTAAAGATAAATTTAAAAAACAACAGTGAAGAGCAAGTGGGAGCATAGTCAGGAGCCAAGGAGGAAGCCAAAGCTGACGGGCACGATGAACCTGGATCAGAAACAAGTCTGCAGCAGCCACAGGAGTTCCTGAGCACGAGTGGCCACGGTGAGGAAAGGCTGGCCTCAGGGAAGGTTTGTGTTCTTGCCTGTGGCTCAGCCAGACGCAGGCCCTGAATGCCCTGGGTGGAGGCCTATGGAACAAAACAGATGGCTCACGCAGGCAGCCTCCGGGCTTTCTGGGGCTCCCTGCAGGTGGTCGTGGCTACTGACTTAAGAAGAAGATGTGGATGGGGTCTCGGGAGGGGCCTCAACCTCCCAGGAAGAGTTGCTTTTGCCTTCAGCCGCTCTGGCTACACCAGACAGAAAGAAAACTCTTCATGGGCATTTCATCAGAGAAGTAATTTCAACCCACTTACACACGGTGACAGAAGAGCAAGTGCAGAGCACGGTGACATGCCCGCAATTTGAGAGCTTTATTAATTAAAAAAAATTCTACAGTGTCTTCCTCACATAATGAACAAAATGCACACAAGTAGATGTGGTGATGAAGAAAGCTCTTCAGAGGACAGCCCTGAAGAAGAGGAGTTTTCTTAGAAAAGGAGCTTTCTTAGGTTTGTAACCTCTAGTCAGGGTTACAAAGTTGAGAGGTGTGGGTGACAGAGTTCTGCAGTTCCAAGTCTTCTAAAGACCACATTCTTTATATATCCCACTCTCTGGAGATTAGAACCTGGCATTCAGAGCCCCAGGTGGAGGGCTGATCTGTTTGTTCACTGAACGCTGGTTAAGCATGTAAAAGCTGGGTGCCGGGAATGCAGGGGCGAATTTAATAATATGACGTCTGCCCTTAACGAACATATGCTCCAGGTGAAGAGAGATATGTGCATTCACCGTAATGATGAAGTATGCAAGTGTAGGTAAGCCTAGAGTAAAGGTCTGGGCTAGATTCCCTTCGAGCATAAACAGAGAAATGCCTCCCTCCCTCTAGGATGGAATGGGGAGACTTCTAAGAGGTGACTCTTGCACTGAATTTTGAAGGGTGTCAGACAGACAAAAAGAGAGCAGTGTTCTAGGCAGAAGGAAGGCAATTTGCAGATGCAGAGATGTGGAAAAGTGTCATGTTTAGAGAGTTTGCTATGACGGGAACACAGGGAAATTGTGGAGGTGGGAGGGAATGTGTCTAGAATGACAGGCTGGGGGCCAAATCATTAAGGTTTTAAGTTCCATACTGGTACGTTTGGATTTTCTTCTAATGGTCATGCTATTGACTGAGTCGTCCCCCACTCCCCAATTTAATGTGATGGTATTAGGAAAGGGGACTTTGGTAGGTCATTAGGATTAGATGAGGTCATGAGGGTGGAGCCCTCAAAATGGGGTTAGTGCCCCTTATAATAAAAGGGAGAGAAAGATCTGTTTTCGCCAGGAAGAGAGCTCTCACTGGAACCCAATGATGTTGGTACTCTGATTTCAGACTCCCAGCCTCCAGAACTGTGAGAAAATTAATTTCTATTGTTTAAGCCCCCAGCCTATGGTATTTTATTACAGCAGCCCAGGTTGACTAAGGTAGATCAGTTGGCTTAAAACATTTTTGGGCGGCGGTGGTGTAATTTTTACTTTTTATAAGCCCTTCAAAAAACATGTGCAGAACTCTAATGTATAAATTTGTCCCAGACTGTGTGTCTCTGAGTTGTCTAAATTGTGGATCAAGGTGAGCAATCTAGTAGGTAGAGTAGAAGAATCAGTTGTTTTATTTGATAAATATTTATCAAGTGCCAGTTTTATGTTAGGGGCTTTTGATAGTGTTGGAAGTTACCACAGTGACTAAGACCAGCTACTGCCCTCATGTGGCTTATCTCCTAATGGAGAAGTAAGAAGAAAACAAATGTAAGAGCAAGGTCATTTCAGGCATTGGCAATACTATGAAAAAATAAAGCAGGGTGATGTGACAGATAATTTTCAATATGTAGTCAGGGAAGGCTTTTCTGAGGAGATGCCATTGGACCTGAGATGTAAATCATGAGAGTCACCATATGAGGACTTGGGGTTAGGGGAGGCTGCTGCCCAAGAATGGGAGCAGGTCAGGAGTTGAGAGGCCATCTGCCGTGGTCCAGGGGAGAGGTGAAGGTGAACAGGACTGGGAGTGAAGATGGAGATTTTGAATTAGGAATGGATGGATTTGGGATATATTTTGAAGGCTAAACCATCAAGAGGGTTGGTTGGGAGAAAAAGAGGAGACAAATATAACCTTCAAATTCCTAGCTAAAAGAACTGAATAGATGATAATGCTGTCATTGACGGAGGAACAATTAAATTAGTTTGACTTTATGGGAATAAAAGAACTAATTGGTACATTCAATGATTTTAGAAAATTTCCAACATTTATTTAGTTGAGTAGACTTGTTTCTAAGTTTGATCTCCTTCCACAACTGCTGTCACCATCATCTCCTTCAATAAGAAACAGCAGCTGTCTGGTTCTAGGAGAGACTTATAGGCTCCCACAAAAAATCCATCACACTAATTGTAGACAGAAACTAGTCCCTCTGGTTCTGTCCTTGAGTTGTGTGACCAGAAACACAGAATCAGATAGGCAAGAAAAGACTTGCCAGGGAGTTGCATAGTTAGACCAGGTAGGGACAGTTGGAATTTTCTTTTCCTCTTAGAGTTGACCTATGTGCCTGCCATTTGCCAGTTTGCTCTCAGATCCAATTCCCACCTTTTCCTTGCTCTGCCCTGTATCACAGGGAATTATATTTCCAGATAGGTTGGGCCAGTGGGAGGAACTGGGAGACAATTATAGGGCAGGAGACAAGTCAGGTAGTTCTCCTTCGCTGGCCCTGTCCTGGGTGAGGCTCCTCTCCCATGAGACAGCTTCCTTCACGATGCCCAGCTTCTCAATGGCTGCCCCTGCCCTGGCCCTAGCTGTTCTAATGCCATATGCCTCTGGGCTTTGATGATGCCACTTCCTTGGACAACCCCTCCTGCCTCAGAGTGAAAGTGGACTCCTGCTGTGGCCTTGCCATTTATTCCTTGCTCTCTGGGCTCTTTGATTACCTGTTTAATCAATCTCCCAAATTCTCTATTTTTAAGATTCAGAGTGGTTTCTGGTATCTTAATAGGATCCTGACTGATAGGACATGTATTTTGTCTGGTGGATTCTGAGAGCCTTAGGTGTTAAGTGATCAGCTTATAAAGGCCTGCATTTTCGGGCTTTCTCCAGCCCCCCCCCCCCAACTTTCCCTCTTGCTCTCTCCTTGTCTGAACACTAATCTTTTTGTTCTATGAGAAGTCAAACTCACTTCCTATTCAGGGCATTTACATTGTCTTCTCTGCTCAGAAAGCTTTGCCCAGGTCTGCATGAGGGGCCTCTTTCTAATCATCTGGCGTATCTGCTCTGATGCGATGATAAGAGCATCCATTTGATTGGATGCTAAGAGCTTCCCAAATTAGCTTCTTTGCACAGCCTGCTTCCAAAAAGCAAACCCACAAGCACTTTCTTTTTGAGACTCTGCTAGGGGTATTTAAGAGTTCTGTTTAGTTTTATCACCCTTTAATAGCATAGACATTTGACGTTTATATACCAAATGTATGTCACATTTCATGCACGCATTAGCTGACACTGTTCAACAGTTAAGGGGACAAAATGTGTTCTTGGCTGTAATATAGTATTTTCTAGATGTATTATGGAATGTTTTTGTCACATGCCTTAGTTGGAGAATAGTAAAAACATTTGATAAAGTTTTTTTAATTTTTATTTTTAATAAGTAGAGAATGTTACGATTAGAGGCCAGAAAAGCCCTTCTGACAGAGCATATTTTGCCTGAGGGTCTACTATTAGTTTTCCATATGTCTGGAATAAGTCATGCTTTTCAGATGCAACTGCCCTTTGGAGAAGTCCCACCACTCTTCCTTCTGCTGGTGTAAATACTAAGATTAACTTTCTTTTTAGCTTCTGGATGGATCAGATTTTGAGGACACTAAGTTTAGCACTGGATGTCTAGCTTCCAGGGGGGAACATCCAGCCCACAGGCCATATTTGGTCTGGCCCTGCCAAGTCAACCACAGGCAGAACTCGAAATTCAATAAATCTAGGGACTTTTTTAATAGCTAATTTTTAAGTTGATAATTTTGTATGGCCTGAGAATGATGTTATAAATATCCAAATGGCCCTTGGCAGAAAAAAGGTTCCCCATCCCTGGTTTAGAGGCAGTGGTAAATGAAAGTAGGGTTGAATTTTCAGGACTAGAGGCTTATCCAAGAAGGCTGGCCAGGGCCTATTAATATGTGTGTGTGTGTGTGTGTGTGTTTGCATGTCCTTTGAGTGAGCAGGTGCCAAAAGGGTGGTGGGAAGAAATCAGGTGTTTTTAAAACCATTTTGCCCAGGTCTGTGTCTAGAGGATGGGTCTTCTCTAGAGGAATAAACATTCTGGTCTGTGGAGGATGTGTTTTGTTTATTGCCTCTTGCCTTGTTACTATAAACAGAAATTCTACTTTGGAAATCCTTAACTTTCATAAAGAGAAGAACAACTTCCTGGAATGAATGGAATTAGGTCTCTCACCTTGTTTACACATTCCAGTAAACATACGTACATTCATACAGCAATTTACTCAGGTGGTTAAGTGTTAAAGAGTCATTGATAATAACTATTTAATCTCATTCCTGAATTGGCAGGTGCTGGTGGGAAATAGTTAAGGGCTAACCACTTGTCTAGGTAAAAAACACACACCAAAAAACCTGTTCTCTTACATTTGATATGCATAAATAAAATTATATATACCGTTTTCCATCTGGGAAACTCAAGATGCTATGATATCAGCAAGGCCCAGACTAGATGGCTATTTCAATATCCAGCCTGTTTACTTAGGGGAAGGAGCTGTTCATAAAGCAATTTACATTCAACAGGTGCACTACGACTCTAACTAATGGATGTGAACAGGACAGTGAAGATAATCTATAGAATGCCATTGCATCACTGCTTCCTGGACCACCCAAGGTTTCTAAAGAAAATGCCATTCACACATTATTTTTTAGATTTTTACTTGTTTAATGGCTGTTTGCTTGATTTTCTGGAAATGATTTACATCCAGCTAGCAATCAAAATTGTATTTTTATTTTTCTTACCACCTGTGTAATAGCTAGATGGAGAGTAAAGAGTAGGTTTGTTTATACATTTTTCGTTTTTATCTTCCATGTTGAATTACTGCATTTTATGTAATTGTTGATTCTTGGGGGTGTGTGATCTAAGATATTATGTAATTATTAAATTATTTTCTGAAATATGTTTAATGTTAACTTATTTAAGTGTAGAATTTAGATTTTTACATTTTAGTTTCTTTTGAACATACATCAATTTTCGCAAGCTAGGAAACAGAATCAAACTACAGCAGGCTGGTCCCCTAGAGATCTTCAGATCTTCAGCAGGATAACATCATAATACACAGTGCTAACAATGGTGTTATAAACTCTAACTAACAGTCACTTATCTACATTTTTCCTTAGAAAACAGTCAAAAGCCTAGTCCTTAATAGCATGATATATAGAACATCTTAATTTATAAAGGACAGAATTACCCAAATTATATGGTGCCCAACCTAATGGTGAAACAGATCAAGCTAGCCAAGGAGTGGTGAACAGAGAAAGTGTTTACATTTTCAAAACTTGCTCTGAAGTTTAAAATTCCTGATTGTTCTTAATAAGAAAGCAAGTAAAAAATATTACAGATGCACCCACACTAATATTTGATTTTGCCAAGGTCTTCCACTAGAACAAGAAGTCAGAGAATAGGGGATAAGATACTTACGTATTTTCATAGTCCATTACTTAGTAATAAGAAATTTGACATATTGCATTCTTCCGTTTGTCACAAGAACAAACTGACAATAAAGACTATTTAAAAGAAATGCTCAGCTCTAAAAAGAGTGGTGGCAGCAACACTTTCCACTTTCTCCGGTTAACACTGGTATTCTTTCATGATACAGGTTCCTGTGGGAACACTTGTCAGCTTTTTGCCAGGGCCAGGAGAGGAAACCAAAAACTAGAGCACCCCCTAATTAGCTAATTGTAAGCTCAGTTAACATCTTTAGTATGGGCCCATAAAACATGGCCATTATTTTGTGAAACGTCTGTAAACTGCAGAATTCCTCAGCCCTTAGCCATAGTGTCTGCTCAGCCTCTTAAAGCTGAGCTCAGTCCCACCCGGCTGCTCCCGGGGGCTGAGGTGAGTGCTAGTTATTGAAGTCCGGATTGTGATCCTAGGAGTAACCTCGGCAGGCGACGCGCAGGTGGTGGGATTCTGGCAGGAACTCCAGGATGCCAGTGATCAAGTCTGGGCCAGCTGGTCTGCCTCCCCCTTCGCTGTACATCCTGCCAGCAGGAGGGAGCCTATGGTAGTGAGAAAGGCACCGATCAAAACTAGCACGATAGCAAGTGTTATGGCCTTATATGGGATCTTAAGACAGCTTTTCTTAAACCAAGGTCAATGTAGCCATCATCTGTGCTAGAGTCTTGAGTATTTCACTTGCCCACCGGGGGTTCCAGCAGCCAGGTTGGTACGAGGTGGCATCATAACACACTGACACAGCTACGGCCAGAGCGCCAGTGCCAAGTCACCTGCGTGCCCACAGCGCACTCACGCTTAGAAACAGAGATGCTCAGGACACGCCTCAATGAACTCTGATTTTTGATATGTTGGATTTTAGGAGAGTCATTATAGTGATTATAGAGGGATAACAATTGACATTTTAGTCGCATAGCTTACATACTCTTGAATTTGCAATATGAGGTAACAGGCACAGTGGCAAATCCCATCATGCCAAGGATGGTTAAAGAAAGGATGGATTGAGCTGAAGCCTTGATGATATTGCTATACCACTGCGCTGGCCTGCACTGCAGTTTTTCTATTGTGATTTCATATCGTGGTAATTAAATGTCTGTTGCTTAAGCTCTGCTGGTTGAGGTTGTTTCTTGCAGCCAAAGGCCTTCCTAACTGATCTGATCTCTCAACCCAAACTCCTTCTTTCCTATCTTCCCTCTTGTTCTGTTATCAGAGAAATGCATGGATGGTCTTTCTCCATTGCTAGTGGGAGTGGGGTTCTTACGATATTTTGAGAAAAATAATTTTCTAAGACTTGTATGGGAGGATGAGTGATTTTTATTTGCGTGGAATTACATCTCTTGGTTTTCCAAGTCCCATTCCCCTTAATCCAGTCCTAGAAGAGGTGCAGCTGGGGATTCAGCAGAGCTGGAAGCAAAACAAGCATCCAAAGTTTCTGTTCCACGGTGCATCTGGGTCTGGTTTAGCATCATGCTGCTTGTAGTCCATTAGTCCTCTGTGTGTGGGCAAAGGCAGGGGAGCGCAAGAGCCCTGCAAGCCAGGCATCACGCGCTACATGCCAAGAGGCAAGAGAGAGAATCTCTTTAAGAGCTTAAGTATCTCAGAGCTTAAGTATCTAAAGTGATCGCAGTGGCCACACCGACTCTGGCCAACGACCTGCTCTCAGGTGTGACTGACAAGAAAGTACCTTCCCTATGTTGCCCAGACTTTACTGGGCATGTGTCTCTTCTTCCCCTGCCCGGTCCCTTCCCCCAGGATCTGCGGGGAACAGACTGGTGGCTTCCTGGGGTGTTCAATTGTAGCTTCCAGGCAAAGCTGCACAAATGCCATGCCTATAAAATTTGGCCTTCCCTTTGCTCCTTTCCAGTTATTAATAAGTATGTTAAATTACAACAGTATCATTTCCAATCCTTATAGTCATCAGTTAATGGCATCCACCCAGTTGCCCAAGTCAGAACCGCGGGGATCTTTCTCACCTTTATCTTGTTCCTTCCTCTCCTTGGATATGGGGGCTGTTTCTCGCTCATCCTTTTATCTCCAGTCCCCAGTACAGTACCCGACACAGAGGACTCTCAAAACACGCCTGCTGAACTAAATTAAATTAGAGTGACCAGATATTGAATGTCATGGATTAGTACCTGGATTCCAAGTAAACTGAAGAGGGTCCACGTGGGAGAGGTTTTAGTTAGGCTATGGTGAATTCTGATAAACCAGCCTTGCCCTCATCAGAGAACCTCTCTCTACTGACTAAAATTCTTTCATCACCCTGATTAAATGTTTCTTTTGCATAGACATTGTTGGATGAGCATTGTCTTATTTTTCTTCTTGGACCCTTGTTTTTAATTTTGCCATGTCGAAACTCCCTTTTGGTGACATTTCTGCCCCTTAAATCAATACTATTGACTAGGCTACAGCCAGTGTTGCTCTTCCTACCTTTACTCTTGCAAACGTCCTGCCTCTTTATGACGGCGCCTGCTGTCTGCTCTCTTCTTTTACATTGTTGACTAATATTAACCCTGCTCTCAGAATCTCGGGTTAGTTTTCTGTCTTTCTACATGTAGGGCGAAGATATAACAACAAGTGAAGGGGTTCATGATCTTGCAAGGAAGTGGAGAGAATGCTAGATTTGAAGTGGGAAAAACCCTGAAGTGTATGTAGCAGCAGCTCCTGTCTGTACGGTTTTAATCAAGTCACGGAACCCAATTAATTGTTCTTTCACATTTACAATGGGAAGCGGAGTTATATCTGTCTTGTCCACCTCACAAAACTGTCATGAGAATCAAGAGTCCTGCAAACTGGAAGCTATGTGTTGTGTCTATTCTAAGGTGCAGTGACTTGCACTTGAACCACATAGACTGAGCAAGATTATTATAGAAGGGGAGGAGATGGATCCCCAGTGGGACAAAGGTTGGGCAAACAATACATAAATGACCAAAAGAGCTAGCTTATAGAATCCAGACATACTATGAGATCTTTCATGCTTGAGGAAAGTCTCCAGCTTACTCTTTTTTATATGATGTAGAAGCTACTGGAAGAAGGGATGGGAGGGTAAACTGCCCTATAAAATCTCCTGATAAAACTCCAAGTCCTCTTTAGCTTTTCCCAGGATGGCCACACTTAGCTCCTAACCTCAGAATCCCAGGACGGCTCCAAATCAGCCCTCAGGTAGAGTAATTAGAACTGAAGTGGGACCCTTGTTCAACTTCTCATGTTACAATAAAGAAACTGAGATTCAATGAAGGGACATGACTTGCTTTAGTTCATAGGGCTAATTATTGTATGATCAGGATCTAGAACCCAGGTCTCTTGGCTGTTGTGCTAAGAGATCCAGATGTTGCAACATATTTCCAAGTAACTCATTACCAATAAGAGTTCAGCACCAAGATATCTGAAAGATTTACTTTTTTGTTTTAAAAATGTGAAAGCAAATTCAAGGTTATCCCTACACTCATGCCAATATCCCTTACATGCCATCATTTCTTGAAGAGGAGAGAAAGTAGTGAGGGTTACAGTCAACCTTGGATACCCCAATGGGAGTCTTTTGCATAGGTGAGCACCAGCTGTGTCTCAACAGAGTAAGTTTAAACTCTGCAATGTCAGATCATATGATGCTCAAGAGGACTTTTGAGCATCTGCCTTCTGTAATATTTTTTTTCTTTAAAGGGAAAAAATGTGACTTGATTTTCCCTGGACACAATGTGGGATGAAGAAGGACAATATACTCCTGAACACCCACCACACAAGGGGCATCAGCTACTTTTTAATCTCTCTTTTTTATCTGGAGTCTCAGCTCTCATTGGATAGTTTTGCTACAAGTTTCTGGAGACTTGCTTAAATTCATTTGTACCTTTATTTATTAACAAATTTAAGAGAGCCTATATGTGTTAGACACCAAAAGATATAAATTACCCAAAGGTAATTAAAGGATCATTAAAAGGATCATTTGGTAATGTTTATGCTTCTAAGTTTTAGGTTCCAAAGGTGAGTAGAAATGATTATTAAAAAAAAAAGTAGTGCTGGAACAATAGCAAGACTCTGGTGTGCTATTTTATGATTAGCCTTCTTTGGCAAGCTGTGCTATAGGACACATTAGAGCACTTAGTGGAGCTGAGTGCATTTAAGTGGTCATTCAATAAATATTGATAACGATGGTGATGATGATGTTAGTGATCACTGTGACAAGGATGAAGTAACCATGGCACCTTGCAATTTGTGGTAAACAATGGCAATTACATAGCAACTTCCGTTGTTGTCGTCTTCCAGACAAATGCCTGAAAACATTAATTAACTGGAGAGATGGCTGCAGTCTCTTAGGAACAGACAGCCTTCAGTCAGGCAAACAGTGGAAATCAGCATTAGCTGGATGTCTGGAAAAAACCATTTAATGTGTAAATTACAGTGTTTCAAGGCAATTATAAATCTCAGAAGAGGAACTTATTGGGAGATAAATAGCTTTGGAGAATTTCAGGGAGAGGTTAATGTGGTAATGAGGACCAGACAGGGTCAGCGCGGACTCTAGCTTTTGCTTCAGTAGCCATTAAGCTGTGTCTTTGCTGAATCATGATTGCATTGGACCCAGTGTTCCCATGGCTTTGTTGTTGTTGTTGTTGTTAGCTACTCTGAGGCCATGGGTTATGGTAATAGGACTGTGAGTCAAGTGCAAAGGGAGAGTAGCTGCTCTAATAATGTTGCTGATGAACCTGGATCTGTTACTATCTCTCATTATTTGTCCTAGTGATGGATGAATAGAATCCTTGGCCAGCCCAATAGATGCAGGTTTTATACACAAATCTATAAAGCCTTATGTAATGTGTCCTGACATGGCATTTTTGCTAAGCCCATTTTCTTTACACTCTAAATTATTTTGTGCAGGGAACTACTTTAAATCATATGTCAAGCAAAACAAGATCATTTGTTATGAATCTGTCCTACGTTTTAGGCAAGAACCCAATCTCAGATTTGAGCCTTTAGGATATTTATTTCAAATTATGACTTGAATAAAGATGTGAAACATTATCAATATTGATTTTATTACTTGCTATGTCTGCCTTCTGTGGGAGCAGCCAGGTTAGTGAAAGTGAGGGATGGAGACTGAAGAGGGGAGAAATGCTAAGTTTTGTTGGGGACGGGGCTGAAGATATGGGCTGGTCTGTGTGGACATGGAGTCAAGCCAGTGAGCTGAGAGACAATGTAAATGGGTCCAGGGTCCTGTCAGGAGGGAAGGGAGGAAGGACTACACACAAATGCAGAGCACTATACCGTTTCCATCCCCCTAGAAAAGGAAACATTTTACAGTTATTCCATGTGCTACCACCTCTCAGGTGCCCAGACCTAACCCGACCATCTCCAGTAGCTGTTTAGAGAAGGTAGCTAGTTTTCATAACAACCATTTAAGGCGGGGAGTTTTTACCCCTTTTCGGAGATAATTATAACAGATAAGAGACTCTACAAGTGCTTTGTTAGAATGATAATATTATTTAATCCTCAAAACACACCTGTGAGGCGGGACACGTTATTATCTTCATTTTACACATGAGGAAACTGAGGTTTAGAGATGTTATGTCAGTTGCCCAAAGTCTCACAAGTGCCCCATGCAGCCTTTCCTGAAAGCCCATGTGTGTCATGCTGATTCTTTGTTGATTCAGATGAAGAAATGAGGCACAAAGAGGTTCAGTGAATTGCTCAAGATCACACAGTAAGTAGCAGAGTTAGGGCCAAACCGAGGTCTTTATTCATTTTTCCAATATTCATGGTCACTTGGGTGGTTTCCTGCATCTTGGCTCCTGTGAGTGAATAATGCTGCAGTGAACATGGGAGAGCAGATATCTCTTCAATACCCTGTTTTGACATATATCCAGGGACCATATGGTATTTCTAGTTTTAATTTTTTGAGGAACCTCTGTACTGTTTTCCATGGTGGCTGCACAAATTTACAGTCCCACCAACAGTGCACAGGTGTTCCCTTTTCTCCACAGCCTTGCCGACACTTAGCTTTTCACTTTTTGGTGAGAGCCATTCCAGCAAGTGTGAAGTGATATCTCCTTGTGGTTTTGATTTGAATTTCCCTGATAACTGGTGATATTGAGCACTTTTTCATATACCTGTTGGCCATTAGATGTAGGAGACTTCTGGCAGAGCTCACTGACTGTTAATAACAGACAGTTTGGGGTGATAAGGAGGAGAGGGCTTTTGAGAGATTAATATTTCAGAAATTGAAGATGATCATAGCCCTTGCCAGAGGGGTGTATCTCAATTTACACAAAGGATCAATTTCTCAAAATTTGTATTTGCATTAACTTTTTTTTTTTTTTTTTTAAATATGTCTTTATTGATTTCAGAGAGAGGAAGAGAGAGGGAGAGAGATAGAAACATCAGTGATGAAAGTCATTGATCAGCTGCCTCCTGCACGC
This sequence comes from Miniopterus schreibersii, assembly GCF_964146895.1. NCBI lineage: Eukaryota > Metazoa > Chordata > Mammalia > Chiroptera > Miniopteridae > Miniopterus > Miniopterus schreibersii. The sequence goes on along the minus strand of NC_138101.1, from coordinate 42,823,888 downwards.
CCCCGACTGGGGATCGAGCCCACAACCTGGGCATGTGCCCTGACCAGGAATTGAACTGCTATCTCCTGGATCCTAGGCCAATGCTCAACCACTGAGCTATGCCGCCTGGGCAATATGCATTAACTTCTAATAAGAGTAATCACATTAGAACTTCCCAAAGGGTATTAATATGTAATGAAAACTGGTCGTGAATCCTTTTTTTAGTAAAATGAAAAATGTTCTTCTCTTCTTATTTTTAAAATATCAAATTTTATTAAAATAAATGTCATATGGATTTGAAATTTTAACTATTAAAAATATACTTGAAGTATAAACATATTATTCATTTACTAAGGAGCAGATTTAAAAAAAATAGACCAGGATTAACTAGCATATTGTCACCTACTTGAATTCTGGCATATATATTTTTCTAAGAAATATATTTGAAGTTTAAATTTTAGTAGATTGGGTGTTTAGGTGTCTCTTTCTCTTTCTCTGTGTGTGTTTTTTTTTATTATAACAGTTAGATTCAAAGCCGAGAACTCCTGCATCTTGCCTATTTCACTGTACAATCTGTACTCGTAGTATCATGTACAGAGAACTATACAAGAAACACCAGTATCATTATATTCTTATATAATAGCTTATTTTTAAAAAATAATGTAATTACTTCTTTATTCTACTTCCTTACTATTACTAGGGAATTTGTACAATCTTGAGTAGGTAAAATACAAGAACTTACAGTATAATTTTGTTACTTTTGGAAGCTTAATTCCAAATTCTAACTTGGCACCCAGTGTCTTTTTTGGTTGGTATGTGCGAGTCTAGAATACTAGCTTTTGTTCAGAGCTAAATTGACAGAGATGTGTTCAAATAAATTACCATCCCCATTTCAACAAATACTTTAGCAGGAACATGAGATTATAAACTAATAGAAATACAAAAGGGGGAAATCGGTGTGGGTAAAAGGATTGAGTAGAAGAAATATTTTATATCTTATTAAGTCAGGAGTACTGATTCTGCAGACTGACTGAATGAAACCTTGCACTTGACGTTGGCCTTAGAAATTTGAAGCTCTCCCAAAAAGAAAATATAAGCTCTGGAATTCCACTGTGGTGAAATTAACAGATAAAGGTTTAGTCTTCCCTGGTGTTTACAAAGAACAGGTAGTTATGGTTAATGGCAATCCTCTTTCAGGAGGTTGCTTCTTAAGTCCTCCGCTTCCTGGAAAGTGGTGTTTATCTTAGAGGAGTTTCATTGCCACAATGCCCTAGCTTGTGTTGTCAGTCTGCTAAATTAGGAGTTTCCATTACAAAGATCCATCCAGAGAAAAAGATAAGGATGATCATGCAGCCAAAAATAATGTTCATTTATTTATTTTCTCCTGATCCCCAAGTGCTAAATAGATAGGATAAATATGAGAAAGAATGCTGATGATTTCTACATTAACTGCACTTGGTGGTAGATGAGTTTTCTTGGGAGCCCCTTAAGGCCAAATCTATCCAGATTTACCACATCTGGTTGCATTATTTACTATCAAATAATATAGTATAATTTTATAGGCATTGTAAACTCATTTTTGGTATGGCCTAATGCAGCCCTCACCCCCTCTTTTTGAAGGAAGCATGCCATGCCAGGCAAGAAAGTATTTCAACTCATAGGAAGAAGACAGTTCCTGCCTTTGATTAGTGAAGCTAACTTCTGAAGTCCTCACTCTCCCAGAAGTAAGTGCTCCTCTTGGATTTGTGTCATAGTAAGGGGCATTTGGGCCTGGGGAATAGTGTCTCTGAATCTCTCAGTGACTGCAGAGCACCACTGGGATTTTGCAAGTAAGGGTCAGGGATGCTGGACCTCTTGTACAATGCAATGCAGACCTACAAATAAGGGATTGCTCTCCATAAAGTGCAGATAGTATTCCTCTTGAGAAGCACTGCAGGAAAGCACAGCGAGAACTGAAGAAACACTGTCTACACATTGTCTCAGTCAGCAGTTCTGTGTTATAAACCGCCCCAAAACTTAGTGGATTAAAACAACCGTGCTTTATTATTTCTCATTATTTAATGGGTTGACAGGGCTCAGCTGGGATGTTCTTCTGCTCCGTGTGATGCAGCTCAAGACACTCACGCCGCTGCATTCAGCTGGGAGCTCAAGGGGGCTTGGAACATTCAAGATAGCGTCTCATTCTTCACAGTCTCTCTGTATGTTACTTCTTACCCCGTAGTCTAGCCTGAGCTTGTTTATGGCATGGTGGCTGGCTTCCAAGAGGGAGTTTTCTAAAAGTGAAAAAATGGAAGCTCTAAGGCCTCTTATAGGCCAACCTTGGAAACCGTATATCACTTCTGCTTCGTTCTATTGAACAAAGTAACTCCTAGGCCAGCCCAGGTTCAAAGGGAAGGTGAACAGAAGAGAGGAGCAGCGAAGTCTCATTGCAACAGCCATGCTCATTTTAAGAAATAAGCCTTACCCATAAGATCACACTTAATTATCTGTGAGGTGGGAATAATTATGAATCCCATGGAACTGAGGCTTTGAGAATTGAATGACATGCTCAGGACTATACTACTGTTAAGTGTTGGGACTCAAGGCCAGGTTGCCTGACTCCAAATTCTTTTGTCATCTTATTTTATTTTCTATATTCTTAACTGAGAAGTAATTTCAGGTTTAGGGAAAATGAATAAGGCCTGTGAATTTGGTGAGCATTCCCCTTTCAGTGGCTGTAGACATTCATACTAAAATGTCATGCAAATTTCCCGTGGCCCCTCTACTGTGGTTTCCATCTAAGCTCCACTTCCTTGGGCTATAGTCTAAGCTTTGGGCAGTCTCCTCGATACCCTCATTTAAACGATGACATTTTTTTTCTCGTTCTGTTCTTAGCTAACACTCAGCCAGAGAGCAGCTAGTGATCTGACTCAGGCTGTCACCTAAGTATAGTGATTGCCTGATATTTCTGCCAACCCAGCATCCATTTTCCCTGGTAATAGAATCCCAGCTTTCCTTGGGAGAATCCATTCTTCCTTCTTTTATCTCCTGTGGTTCCAACGGCACTCAATCAATCCCTGGTCGCGAAGTTGGCAGGGCTGAGGGCTGGCTAATTAGAGGTTTGCATTTCTCGTGTCAGTCATTGGTTCATAAGTGAGCACATGACCTGAGCTAGGTAAATAAGCCGCTAAAATTAAATCCAGTCCAGGACCTTTGGGAGGGTAGATAGAGAAGAAACATTTTTTTCCTACCGAGGTTTTCAAGGATGAGAGGTAAGCCTGGGGCTGCTGTGAGCTATCTTGTCCCCACAAGGCAAGAGCCTGCAGGAGAATGAAGTCAGCAAGGGGAAAGAGGGGAAGTGGTGCTGTGGGTGAGATGGTCTGACAGCATCATCTGGGCTTTGAAAATGGCCAAAGCCAGATTTACCCCTTGATTTTCCAGGATATTAGTCAATAGATTCCCTTTTTTGTTTCAACTAGTTCTAATAGAGTTTTCTTTCTATTAACTACAACAGAAAGAATCCTGCTGATAGATTATTTATGGTAACTAAAAGGGCTCTTAGATAAATATCTCACAATAAATATGCCTATGGAAAAGAAATAACAAGTCAGGGATTCCACTGGGATTCAAATTATGAAGTTCCTAAGGTAGTATAATGCTAAAACTCCAGGTAAATACAGACAAGGGTGATGTGAGATCAGGAGTTCTATTTATAAAAAGCAAAATAGCAATAAATGCTGCTAGACTATTCCTTAGACAGCCGAGATTATGAATTGTACATTCTGTTTCTGAAGGCAAGGTTTCCAGTTCATTGCCGTGTACATAGTAATTATTAAAGAAATAACAACAACCCTAAACCCCAACCCACCAAACAGAGAGTCTTTCCTAAGGAGATGGCAAATAGGTTCTTCTCATGAGCCAACTCTGATAACTGCTAGTTCCTTCTTTGTATACAGACTGGAGAAGGCTTCTGAAGCCTGTTGCAGGCTGTGGGAAAGGCTGAAGGAGCAGTAGTGTCTGCCATGGGGGAGGGAGGTGCATGGAAGACACATCTCGTTTCTGATATATGCTGGTGACAAAAGGAGAGAGAGGAGAGCTAGCTACCTTCTAATTTTTCCTCTCTTTCTAATCTGATACCTTCCCAATTTTGGAGACTCCCTTATTAGATAATTGTAGTTGATTTCTTTGCTTAGTTACTTAGGCCTTAGGTTCCAAGGTATGTTTGGGAGTTAATGTTCACTTGAATCATTTGATATCCCATATCAAGAGGTAAAATTTATTTAACCAGAAAAAGATTTTCTACTATTTTATTTGCTTGGTTTGGATTAGATAGAGATACGGTATACTCTCACCAAACCCTTTTCCTCTCCCCTGATCCTTAAGGAGGGCAAAGAGTCACATGTCAGCTTGAACTGGTGGAATGTACTGGTGGCATTTGTCAGGACCTCACTGGGGTACTCAGAATAATGTTCCTTCCACACCATCCCGAAGACAACCATGTCCTAATCCCTTGTACCTGTGAGTGTTTTGTTACATGGTAAAGCAAAATAAGGTCAAAAATAGAATTAAGGTTGCTAAACATTTGACCTTAACCTAGAGAGACTATCCTGGATTACCTGGGTGGGCCCAATGTGATCACGAGGGTCCTTAAAAATGGAAGAGTAGCAGACGAGGAAGTTAGGGTGATGTGATATGTGGAGGGACTTTAAGGACGGAGGAAGCGGGCCCTGAGCCAAGAAGCTGGAGAAGGCGAGGCCATGGTTCATCCCCTAGAGCCTGCAGAAAGGAAGGCAGCCCTGCCGAGGCCTTGCTTATAGCCCAGTGGGACCTGTCAGACTTCTAACCTATGGAATGGTAAGATGATAAATTTGTATTGTTTTAAGCCACTAAGTTTGTGGTAACAATAGGCAACTAATACAAATTTCCTTGCAATGAGAGGAAACTCTATTAAGTGCAATTTGTTGAAGAATCACAGAGTTGAATGGGATCTTGGAGGACCTTAGTCTATTCTTAATTCCTCTTACATGAATCTCCTCTACCATATATGTAATAAATGTCTTCCAGCCTGCGTGAACCTATCAACAGTGGGAACTGCCAACGTCTAGGGTTGGTTTGTTTCAGTTTTGGATGGTTTGAATTGTCCAAGTTCTTTTATCCAGCAAAAGTAGAAATGAGCTTTCCTGTAGCATAAATTCTTTAGTTTTGTTTTTGTTTTCTAGAATTGCATGGAAATTTCCCAAGTATCTTGTTCGTGAAAGATAGCCCTTCAGTTTGAAGATTTAACCATGATTCCTTAAAGAGTTCTCTTTTCCTGACTGATATTCTCATGTTCTTCCTGGGGATTCCACAGCACACATCCCCTGGTGACTAAAACTGCAGTAAGTGCTACAGATGCGGTCAGATCAGTTGAGAGTCTGCAGAGGCGTGATTACTTCCTTGGCTCTGGATACCATACCTCTCTGCTGCATTTACTTGGTTAGGAGCATCTCTACCACATGCCCAGGCTGTATTAATAGCTCTTTTTTTCACCATAATGTGAGCTCCCCTTTCCCTTCTCCAGAGCTCTGAGTGCTCTATTTTACAGCTAATGGGTGCCTGATATGATGTTTATTCTTGAAACATGCCATGGTTTTCATATCCTTTATCTCCCCGGCCTGAGTCCTTGTACGACCTATGCTTGGGGGTGAAGTAGAAGAGATAAAACTGAGCCTACAATGTAGAAGAAGGAGCACGACTTGTGTAGGGTTCCGAGACCAGGGTTTGAATCCTGACTTTATGTTTTGGCTCTGAACTGTGGGCACGTTTCTTAGTCTCTTATGAAACTCAGTTTTCACACTGGAAAAAGGTGAAGAATAATTCTTCCTTACAGGGTTGTGCTCAGGAGTAAAGGAGATTGCCTGTGTGCTGTGCAAAACATAGTCCTTGACACAACTTAGTATCTCTTCTCTCTTGCTTCTCCCACTACCTCCCACTTTGTTCCTCCTTTACCTTATTCAATTAGAAAACAATGACAAATTGAGCTGCATGGGTTCAATTAAGAGTGTTCACGATGATCACTGTGGGCTGGAGCAATAGCAAACTCCCAAGGGTGGCCGGGCCTGGACTGAACTTTGCAGGTTGGTGGGGAGTAGGCTGAATACAGGGATGACTGGGAAAGCTTGTTTTCTGACTTTGAAAGTGGTCTTTTCAAGCCTTCTAAAGAGGAAGGCAAAAAGGCTGGCATTCCATGTAGGAAGGAACGTTTTATTTATAAATCAGTTTTGAAATGTAGCTTAGAGGAGGTGGGACATGGTTTCACTGCTGTAATGAGACAAACATGAAAAATACCCACCAAAAAAACAGGCTAAGGTTTGAATCGCCTAGGGCCTGAGCAAAGACTTCACTGAGCCTTTGCAAGCCAGAAGAGTTTATTTTGTTTCCTTAGGGCAACTTTTTGTTTGTTTGTCTTTTTGTTTTTTGAATTTAGCAGGCCTGACTTGGGTAATGAAGACCAGATCACTGATCCTACCCCATCATCAGGATATTAGGAAGTCAGACTAGGGAACACTCAGAATGGCCAGGAAAAGTGAATTCTTGGAAAGTTCTGGGTTGTGAAGAGAAACTAGACTCCATAGACCTAGCAATGATTAGTTTCTGAGTTCTCCCAGAATTCATCCTTTTATATAGCTTGGCAGGCAGCTGTTTTATTTTTTTCTCATGAAGTCATAATCCGGGCCATCATTTTAGAAGGATGCCAGCAGCTGTTCTTTGGTCTGCTTTGCCTCCGCCAGTTTTACTTTTATTCTTCTCTTGATTATTTCTAAGCCCCTGAATCATGAAATCTCATTTTCTTTTATTAGGAGGGATTTATCCACAAGGCTAACTTAGACCTACATGGCATCCTGAATATACACTGCTGAATGCTGACATGATTCTGCAAGCATTAATAAATGCTTTCTGATACGAAATACACAAAATATGTGAAAAAATGGAGAGGCTCATGCCTGAGCTCATGATTTGAAATTTTTTTGACAATAGCAGTGAACTCAACAACAATGGGACCAACAACAATTACCCCTTACTAGGTGCCAGGTGACACATTAGGTGCTAAAGATAAAACAGTGAACAAGCTGGGTGAGGTGCCTGTCCTTATGAAATTATGTTCCAGTATGGGAGATCATCCCTCTAACTCAACACTTTTAGTAAATAGATAAAGTAATTGCAAGTTGTATACATGTTATGATGAAAGCAGAAAAGAAGAGGTTGAGATTAATGGGTTGTACTATAGAACGAATGTTTGTGTCCCCCACAAATTCATATGCAAAACTTAACTCCTAATGTGATGGTATTTGGAGGTGGGACCTCTGGGAGGTGATTAGGTCACGGGGGTGATGCCCCCATGAATGAGATTAGTTCCCTCATAAAAGAGACCCCAGTGAGCTTCCTCTCCACTTCCACCATGTGCAGGCACATCAAGAAGACAACCACCTATGAACTGGGAAGTGACCTTCACCAGACACTGAATCTACCGATGCCTTGATCTTGGACTTCCCAGTCTCCAGAACCATGAGAAATAAATTTCTGTTGTTTATAAGACACCTAGTCTATGGCACTTTGCTGTAGCAGCTTGAACAAACTAAAACAGGCTGTGATGGGGGTCACATGCTTATAATAAAGTGGCCAAGAAAAGCTTCACTGAAGATTAACATTTAAGCTAAAATCTACGTAGAAGAAGGAGTTTATCTTTCAAAGTACATATTCAGGGCAGAGAAAATCGCATGTCCAAAGGCCGTGAAGCAGGAAAAAAGCTGGCATAGTTAACAAAGTGAGAGAAGGCAGAGGGGGCTGGAGCATATTGAGTGAAGACGAAAAACTAGGTTGGAGAGATTTCATCAGGTCAATGACATCTGTACTGATTCTACTCCCACTAACAAATGCCACTTCACTCTACTCCCATCCGCCTCTTACTTCCAAATTTCCCCCAACCTTTCCTGTGCCAGGGGAATGAAAGAATCAGCCCACTGCAAATACCGTCAGTCTGCCTGGTTTCTCTCTTTGCCATTAGAGTTCAGGCTGTGGAACTTTCATCTATAAATTCAGTTTCATCTCAAAATCTTAGACCAGTCTTGACCTCTGGTAGCAGGGTTATAAGGAGCAATTGCCCAGGACTTTGGGACTCAGTTTTGTGTATCCATTGATGGTCTACCTCTGGTTTTGTGCCTATTCTAATAAACAGCTTCTGCCTTCTCTTGAAGATCTGGTCCCAAACAACTCTTGTAAATGCAGTCATTCATTTAACTTATTTATTCAGGTTTAATTGAGAGACCTACACTAGGCAAGGCACTGGCTTGGGCCTTGGAAATATAAAACTGAATCAGATGGCTCCTTCATTGGGGTACTCGCAGGGTAGCAGAGAGGTAGGCAATGTGGTGAGTGCGGTGACAGGAAGCACAGTCTGTGGGATTCAGGGAAGGCTTCCTGGAAGAGAGGCACAGGTGACAAGCTGAGAGGAGCAGGGTAGAGAGTGCGGGGGAGACTTCCAGGCAGAAAAGATGCCAGGAACTGAGGAGACAAGAAGTGACACAGCGTGTGTGAAGAACTCTCAGCAGGAATCATCTTTGCGACCTGTCACCCCAGGATTTGGACTTACGCTACTCTTTCTAAATGTCAGTTGTGTACCTGAACTCAGGTCTGCTTACCTGTGCAGATTTGGCAGCCTCTGGAGCCTGCTCTAGGATCCCCCACTGGAGAATTCTGCCCATTCATTGGGGCACAGTGGCCTGTGATTTGCTGCGGTGTCCTGGTACTGCACCGCTCTTCCTCCTGAACTTATGTGAAGACTTTCGGACTCCTGGTATGTTCTCTCCTCTTCTTGCTGTTAGGTCATCTGGGAGTTGAGTCAGAGGGGCCCTGACCCTGAGGACATTTTTCTTGGCTCCTCGTGGTGGGAAGATCCCAGCTTGTTGATGGAGGTTTCCCAGCGGCCTCCTCTTGTCTCTGCTCTCGGGCAGCATTGTCATCCTTTGAGAGCAATGAGGTCAAGAGAAATGAGAGGCGAGGAGGACATGGACGATTTGGCAGCAACAGAGATCATCTCTGCCCATAGGAACAAGAGAGAGTTATTATCAGAAGCTAAGGAAGGACCCTGAAGGGTCAGGATTAAACTAACAGTGCTGTCTACACCGTGTGTGCCCTCTACAAAACAAAAAAAAATGACCCTTAGGGCACAGACCTCTGGGAATAGTGCAGAGATGCTGAGGAAAAAAATCCCGAGGACAACCCTGTAGCAACTGACTTGCACTTTTTGTTCCCAGAAAAAACCAGGCAAGAGTCCCTGGATGGGATAATCACTCCGAAAACAATACAACAAGGGGGAGGGAAAGGACATCCTGAGGAAATTAGACGTTCAGGCAGTTTGAGAGATGACAGATGTTTTGTCTCCCTTATTGATTCATTTATTCTTCATTCACCTATTAGTTCATTTAACAAAAGTTTATTCACTAACTTTTGTGGCAGGTCCTATGCTAGTTTGAGGGAATACAGTCTGTTAACAAAATAGCAAGTTTAGTTTTCTTTTTTAAAATTAAGTTTCTTTATCTTTATTGTTGAGAATATTACAGATGTCCCCTTTTTACCCCCACTGATCCCTTCCACCCTGCATCCATCCCACCCCCAGGCTTTCCCCAGACCAGTGTCTGTGTCCATGGGTTATGCTTATAAACATATAAGTTCTTTGATTAACCTCTCCCCACCCACTGCCCCCTCCCCGCCTTCCCTCTGAGATTCCCTCAGTCTGTTCCATGCTTCTAAGTCTCTGGATCCATTTTGTTCATCAGTTTATTTTGTTTATTATATTCCACATATAAGTGAGATCATGTGGTACTTGACTTTCTCTGACTGGCTTATTTCACTTAGCATAATACTTTCTAGTTCCCTCCATGCTGTGCCAAACGATAAAAGATCCTTCTTTTTCACAGCTGCGTAGTACTCCATGGTGTAAATGTGCCACAGCTTTTTTATCCACTCATCTACTGATGGGCACTGGGGCTGTTTCCAGATCTTAGCTATTGTGAATTGCGCTGCTATGAACATAGGGGAGCATACGTTCTTTGTGATTGGAGTTTCAGGTTCCTTAGGATGTATTCCTAGAAGTGGGATCACTGGGTCAAATGGCAGGTCAATTTTTAATCTCTTGAGGGAACCCCATACTGTTTTTCATAGTGGCTGCACCAGTCAATTAATATTTGACAAAGGAGTGTACTAGGGTTCCCCTTTTCTCCACATCGCCACCAGCACTTGTAGTTTGTTGATTTGTTGATGGAGCCATTCTGACAGGCGTGAAGTGATGCCTCATTGTGGTTTTAATTTGCATCTCTCTGATGATGAGCGATGTTGAGCATTTTTTCATGTCTCTTGGCCATCAGTATATCCTCTTTGGAGAAGTGTCTATTTACGTCCTTTGCCCATTTTTTAATTGGATTGTTTGTCTTCCTTTGGTTAAGTTGTATGAGCTCCTTATATAATTTGAATATTACGCCTTTATCAGATGTGTAGGTGGCAAATATATTTTCCCATACAGTGGGCTCCCTTTTCTTTTTGTTGATGGTTTCTTTGCTGTGCAGGAGCTTTTTATTTTGATGCAGTCCCATGTGTTTATTTTCTCCTTCATTCCTCTTGCCCTAGGAGATGTATCAGCATATTGCTATGAGAGATGTCTGAGATTTTGCTGCCTATGTTTTCCTCTAGGATTTTTATGGTTTCATGCCTTACATTTAAGTCTTTTATCCATTTTGAATTTACTTTTGTGTATGGTGTAAGTTGGTGGTCCAGTTTCATTTTTTTGCATGTACCTGTCCAATTTTCCCAACACCATTTATTGAAGAGACTGTCTTTACTCCATTGTATGTTCTTGCCTCCTTTGTCAAATATTAATTGACCATAATGGCATGGGTCAATTTCTGGGTTCTCTGTTCTGTTCCACTGATCTATATGTCTGTTCTTGTGTCAGTACCAGGCTGTTTTGATCACAGTGGCTTTGTAGTATAACTTGATATCTGGTATTATGATCCCTCCAACTTTGTTCTTCTTTCTCAAGATTGTCGTGGCTATTCGGGTGTTATTTGGTTCCAGATAAATTTTCGAAGTGTTTGTTCTAGATCTGTGAAATATGCTGTTGGTATTTTAATAGGGATTGCATTGAATTTATAGATTGCTTTGGGTAGTATGGACATTTTAATGATGTTAATTCTTCTAATCCATGAACATGGTATATATTTCCATTTGTTTATATCTTCCTCTATTTCTTTTTTCAGTGTACTGTAGTTTTCCGAGTACAGGTCTTTTATATCTTTGGTTAAGTTTATTCCTAGGTATCTTATTTTTTTTAGTTGCAATGGTAAATGAGATTTTTTTTTTTTAGTTTCTCTTTCTGAGAGTTCATTATTGCTGTATAAAAATGGCATTGATTCCTAGGTGTTAATTTTGTATCCTGCTACCTTGCTGAATTCATTTATTAAATCTAGTAGTTTTTTGGTGGAGTCTTTAGGATTCTCTATGTACAATATCATGTCATCTGCAAATAATGACAGTTTTGTTTCCTCCTTTTCAATTTGGATGCCTTTTATGTTTTCTTCTTGTCTGATCGCTGTGGCTAGGACTTCCAGTACTATGTTGAATAAGAGTGGTGAAAGTGGACACCCCTGTCTTGTTCCTGTTCTTAGGGGAAATGGTTTTAGTTTTTGCCCACTGAGTATGATGTTGGCTGTAGGTTTGTCATATATGGCCTTTATTATGTTCAGGTATGATCCCACTATTCCCACTTTGCTGAGAGTTTTTATAAAAAATGGGTGTTGGATTTTATTGAATGCTTTTTCTGCACCTATTGATATGATCATGTGATTTTTGTCTTTCAATTTGTATATGTGATATATTGTATATTTGTATATGTATCACGTTTATTGATTTGTGAATATTGTACCAGCCTTGCATCCCTGCAATAAATCCCACTTGGTCATGGTGTATGATCTTTTTAATATATTGCTGGGTCCAATTTGCTAATATTTTGTTGAGGATTTTATCATGTATGTTCATCAGGGATATAGGCCTGTAATTGTCTTTGTTTGTAGTGTCTTTATCTGGTTTTGGAATTAGGCTAATGCTGGCTTCATAAACAAGATTTGGTAGTGTTCCTTCCTCTTGGATTTTTTGAAATAGTTTGAGGAGGATGGGTGTTAATTCTTCTTTGAATGTTTGGTAAAACTCCTTTGTGAAGCCATCTGGGCCAGGGCTTTTGTGTGCTAGGAGCCCTTTGATTACTGTTTCAACTTCATCAGCAGTTATCAACATGTTTTTAGATTTTCTGCCTCTTCCTGATTGAGTTTTGGAAGGTTGTATTTTTCTAGGAATTTGTCCATTTCATCCAGGTTGTCCAGCTTGGTGGCATATAGTTGTTCATAGTATTTTCTTACAATTCTTTGTATTTCTGTTGGGTCAGTTATTTCACCTCTTTCATTTCTGATTTTGTTTATTTGGATCCTCTCTCTTTGTTTCTTGATGAGTCTGGCTAAAGATTCATCAATCCAGCTTGATTGATAATCGTGCCGGATAGTGTAGTCTTGGTTTCAGATCCTTGTGTTGCATGACCTTGAATGCTTCATGCCATTCCTTTCTGGCCTGTAGAGTTTCTGATGAGAAGTCAGATGACAGCCTTATGGGGACTCCTTTGTAGGTAATAGGTTTCTTTTCTCTAGCTCCCTTTAAGATTCTCTCTTTGTCTTGAATTCTTGGCATTTTAATTATGATGTGTCTGGAAGTGGGTCTCTTTGGATTCTTCTTGCTTGGGACTCTCTGTGCCTCCTGAACTTGTGTGACTTTTTTCTTGACCAGATTAGGGAAGTTTTCTGCCATTATTTCATCAAACAGGTTCTCTAACTCCTGCTTGCTTTTGACCTCCTCTGGCATTCCTATAATACAAATATTGTTATGTTTCATGCTATCCCACAGCTCCCTTAGACTGTCCTCTTGTTTTTTAATTGTTTTTTGTTTTTGGGTCTCTGATTGAGTGATTTTTTTTCTACTCTGTCTTCTAATTCACTGATCTGATCCTCAGTTTTCTCTAATCTGCTGTTTGTTCCTTCCAATGTATTTTTTATTTCTGCTATGTCATTCTTCATTTCTGACTGGTCACTTTTCATAGTTTCCATATCTTTTTTCATGCTGTTGAGCATCCTTACAATCAGTATTCTGAACTCTATATCTGAGAGACTGCTTATCTCCATTTCATTTGGCACTTTTTCTGGAAAGTTCTCTTGTTCTTTCATTTGGGGCTTGTTTTTCGGTCTCCCCATTTTGGCTACTTTTTTGGGTTTGTTTTTAAGTATTAGGTAGATCTGTTAGGACTCTCAGTCTTTTTGGAGGGTCTCTGGTACAGGCAAATGTCAGATGCAGTTTGTAACTGGCCCTGAGTACCCTGTTTGGGGCTATCAACAATCCTAAGCTGGAGGTCTCCACTGCTGGCACTTAGTGCGTTTGGATTGGACATCAAAGGCCCGGGTCCTGAAGCAGATCAGGCAAAGACTCAAAGCCCCGAGAGGCCTGCCTTGAACTACAGGCTGATTAATCTGATTCTCTTAATGAGCCTCAGGCTATAGAATCTCTACAAGGTGGGGTGGCTGGTTGTTATCAGTCTTTCAACAAGCCTCAGTCTGTAGAAACTCCTCTGGACAGGGTTAGAGGCTTTCTAGCAGGATGGTGTGATTGCTTCCCCCTCAGGCACAAGCCAAAAATTCACCACTCAAGAAAGGTGTCCCCCACAGTCTGGGGGAATGACTCGGCATAGGAATCCAGACATCCAGACGGGCGTCCTCTGATCTTACTCTCCAGAGCCCCAAAGCCCAGACTCTCCCCACACAGCTCCAGTCCACTCTGCCCTCCTTCTCCTGGAGCCCAGGGTGAGTAGCTGCACATGAAACTTTGTGTGTTGGCTGTTTAAGTGGGTGCCTGCATTTCCAGCCGCCTCTCCCTGGCAGACAGAAACCTTGCTGCTTTTCACAGCCAGATGTTATGTGGGCACCTTTCTCAGTTCTGGTCTCTTGGCTGGAGACCCCTGCCTGGGGTTTAGGCCCCAGAGTCCTCAGTGGGAACCCCCACAGCTGAGATCTCCCTCCGGGCCTTCAGCTATTGCCTGTGGGAGCCCAGCCGGCCCTCTCCCCTCCGCACTTCCTACCAGTCTCTATGTGGTCTCCACTTTTCCTCCTTGTTTATGAGGGTGCTCTCCAGCTTGTCTTCAGTTGGTTTTCAGGATGGTTTTTCTATGTTTTAGTTGTAAATCTAGATTGGTCCTGGGAGAGTGTCCGTGTAGCTTCCACTCAGTCCGCAGCCATCTTGGGTCTCCAAAATAGCAAGTTTCTTGACCTCACGGTACTGATAGATTGAATGTTCTGTGTGTGTATACATGACTGACTAGAACAGATTTTAAAAAATAATATAAAATTTGATAAATAGTACAAACAAGCCATATATAGCTTGATCAACCAACCTGCCTTAGGGGTCAGGAAAGCTTCTTGGAGCACATAACTTTTAAGCTGAGTCCAGATAGCAAAGTAGGGGTGGGGAAGAGTGGGCAGGCAGAGTATTCTAAACATCAGGAGGAGCGTGTACAAAGGCCTGGAAGTGAAGGGACCTGATTCTTCAAGTTCATCCCAGGCATTATAATGTATGATAAGGAAAGTGCTGTTCAGGTATTGTTGAATGCCTCTGAGTATCGAATAAGCAAGAGCACACTGTGAGAGAGCCTTGGGTCAGTGTAGGAAGCACTCTGGCCCCCACATCAAAGCCCCTCAGACCTCTACCGATTTTAACCTCAGCCGTGGTAGCAGCTTCATGGGGTGCACGCACATTCACTGCAGGATGCTGCAAGCTCTCAACTTGGGTTTCTCCTCATTTGGCCCAGGTCCTTCTCTAGCTGCGGCAGGAGCGTGATAGAATTAGTGCCTCTGGGGCTACTCAGCCAATGGGGACCAAGAGACGTGGATAAGCGCTCTGACGTCTTTCAGGTGGCCCACTCTGGGAGGCCTTCCGTACCCCTCTCAGGAATCCCGGTGGAATTAAGCTCAAGTTGCTCACAATAGTGACCTTAATAATGAACCTTTGCTTTGGCCTTTCCTTTTTTTCTGGCTCCCACCAATCCCTCTCTCCTGCTTCCTTGGATCATATGCCAAGTAAGAGACCTGCACCTAAGCCTTCATCTCAGCTGTACCTTTGGGGCAGCCCAAACTTCAGCAGTTGGCTACCTAAAGTCAAGTGCAACTTTCCTTAACTTTTAATGGGTTCTCTCTCTTTATCAAGTGCCATATCTTAATTGTGTTTCTTAAGTACTTGTAATGCCACTTCTCTAAGGAATGCTCTGCTGAGCCGTCCGATATTTGTAAGTTGGTGAAGCTAAGACTCAACCTACCTCAAGGGAAGCACAGGATTAAAGCTCAGGGTTTTTTATTTCCAATTAATTACCTTCTGGACTGCTCTATTTTGGGGTATCATGCTTCTTCTCAAGGGAACGACTAATTCTGTGTATGGTTCTCTGAGTTTTATTCACTGTCTTTTGTCACAAGTCTTTCTGTCAAAGGAATAATTCAATCAGAGACAAAACATTTAAAAATGCTATCTGGTCCTCATTGCTGATGTTTTGGAGTTATTTATGCACAAAAAACATCCTACTATGTATTAGAGAACTATAAACAAGAGAATCCAGAAATCGTCTCATTTCAGAGAGGCTGGCTTTATCGCTAAGTCCATGTCCTACAGCACAGGTCATTGACTGCCATCCCAGAATTAGACTCAGCAGCCAGTGACACATTCAACACACCTTGCTCCAGTGTAGAGTGATGAACTAGGTTTTAGATGGGGTCCTTCTGTTTATATTTTTCAGAGGAAATGCAGTAGTTTCCACAATGTTGAAAACTCCTTTCTGGGCTGATTGCAAGTTGACTGGGTCCGAGCGGCCTATCTTCATGTAAATTCTCATCAGCAGCATAGCAATGAGTTACTTGGAATCTGTTGACTCCTTTTTCAAGTCTGCGTTAAATGCCTGATTTATACTGATGGAAAAGAAAATCCACTGGCCTAAATAGTATATTAGAGAAAAGATTTAAATAGAATTTTTTGGCTCTCAGGGCCATTCCAGTTTGTCATCTTGTGAAATTAAAGACAGATGGGTGATGTCTGTGCGTTGTGGGAAATTCTGCCCCACCTTCCCCCGATGCAGGGAGTTCTGGAAGGGGACAGGGCGGGGGAAGGGAAAGCTATTTGGACAAGGCAGAGTACATGCTAATTCTGTGACAAAAATAGCATCGAATCTGCAAACATTAATTCTAGGCAGGTCTCATTCTTAGCCTGTTTTCTTTCCCTTTTCTAGCTTTCACAGTGGTAAATGAATTTAAACTGGTTGTAAATGCAAGAGGACTCAGAGGTCATCTGGCTTGTCTCTTACTGCAGAATATCAGTTTTGTCATAAGATAAGCATTTGGCCGTAGAAGGGACCACGGGTGGTCAAATGATGAACTTACACTTCAGGCAGATCATAACTAGTTTTGCGCTGATCAGATTGTTGCTCCAAAGACTCAAGCGGTGGAAGGGGTAGGTGGTAATATGTGGGGAAGGGACTATGGTGTGGAAAGAGCTGGGGTTTGAAAAAGAATGGTGTCCACACTCCAAGGGTTCCATAACCTAGTGGGTCTGTCTACAAATAATCCTGTCCCTTTTTACAGGTAGCCTGAGACTTCTGTGATCATGTTCCTGGGCTGAGGTTAAAGGAAACAGATAGATCACTGTGTCACAGCAGAAAAAGATGCAGATAGGGGTGTCGTAGGTTGACTGGCAAGGTATTGAGGAGGCTCAAGGAGCATAGGTTCAGATGGAAGCACCTAGAAAAGACCCAGGTATTCAACGCTGAGGATTCAAGAGCTTTGAAGTCACTGAGGCAGGGACTGAGATGTGCTGGCATGGTCCCTGCCAGGCACACGGCAGTTATATTTCAGATGAGAGAACAAGAAAAGGGGGCAAATGCAAGTCAAGGTTTGCAGAGTATCTGGAGTACTGACTGAAAGAAAGCAAAAAGAAGCCTTTGCAAGAAAAGGCAGTTAGCGTAAGGTCAAATTACAGAGAGAGTCAATTTTCATGGAAGGAAGTGGAATGTAGCTGCGTTTTCTTGGGCTGGCCTCTTTTATTCTTCAAGCCTCAGTTTCTCTTTTGTGAAATAGACATAAAAATTCTTTGTACATCTCTGTGGGAATGGAGATCAAACAGGGTCATACAGGTGAAGGCATTTTGTAAGCCTTAAGATAGTTATTGTGAAGCTTGGTGACATTCTCTCCAAGGGCGAATAGGCAGGGCAGGAGAGCAGTCCTACGGTGCACCACACACTCTGTTGGCCAGGGGACACACTCCCGCCCACAGAGATCCTAAAGGATGCTCAATGGCTATTCTGTTGTTCCAAACATAGGATGCCTTCTAAAATTGAAATTTTTGTTAATCCTAACATGAAGGCATTTTAGCCATTGAGTTTTAGAGAGAGTAGAAGGGAGGGAGGGGGAGAGAGAGAGAAACATGGATGCGAGAGGTACACATCGATTGGTTGCCTCCCACATGTGCCCCAACGGGGGCGGGGAAGCAAACCTGCAACCCAGATAGGTGCCCTTGACTGGGAGTCAAACCTATGACCCTTTGGTGCTTGGGCCCATGCTCTACCACTGGGCAACACCAGCCAGGGCTAAAATTAAAATTTTTGATAATTTATATTAATTTTTCTTTATGAGTATGTTAGTATAAAAATAAAAAAACAACAACTGTTCATTGATGGGGACTTTGAGAATGGGATAAAAACTGTTGGCCCTTTTCCCAGGAAAATAGCAACAGAGTTGTCCCTACTAGCCCAACATTGTTGCTTAGATTGGGCAAAACTAAGCAAGTAACCTCTTTTGCAGAATCCCGCCTGGGCGCGTTTCTTTCTGGCTGCTCTGAGCATGGTGCACATGAGCAGGCCAAGGAGTGCGCAGTCAGGTAGGCAGGGTTTGGTTGGATCCAGAACATTGCCCTTACAGGAGGAAAATAAAGTAGAAGACAAGTGGTTTCTTAGAAATTGTTGTGAAACTCCTGCTTCCCTCCCAGGCTGGCTGTGAAAGGCCGGACTGCTAGGTGGGAACCACCATAATAAATCATACAGCCTTGAATGATTTGGTGGTTCTTTGAAAAAGACTACTTATCTGTGCAAAGAGGTCCTCCTTTAATAGGCGAAAGGGAAATAACAGCAGCGTGTCATTCTTTCATGATGTCTGCCTTGAAATATTTCCCCTCTCTTTAATTGAAGGATTCTCAGTAGAAGGCAGTAAAGATAAAAGGTTTGGTTTTGATCTAAAATTCAGGTGCAAAAGGGATCCTAATGACACCAGAGGAGCCATGTGAACGACTGTGTCATGCCTGTCCTTCCCAGCTTCATCTACTTCTTCTGGGAGAATAACGGCCTTCCTGGAAATTGGTCAGTAGAAACAACAAAGTTTCAAATACATCATAGCTCCTGTTATGAATCTTTTTTTTTTAAATTAAATTCACTACACTTCTGACATTAAATGTTGGGGTTTTTCACACCATGCATCTCTCTGGTTCTCTGTGGACACCAACTGGATGTCCTACAGTTTAATTTGATTCTGATCCTAACTACCTGGGATTAGTACAGACCCCGTAAGTTAGGGGCTCAAAATGTCCCCTCACTTCAGACTGCAGTCACAGGTGGGGGTTCCCTTGTTATCCAGAGTTTTGTTCAAGTTGGCTACAAATTGGGGGTTTCCATGACTCCCCTCCTCAGATTTTGGAATTTGCTATAGTGGCTCATAGAACTCAGGGAAACACTTTATTTACTGTTACTGGTTTATTATACAGGTTATTATGAAGGACACAGATGAATAGTCGGGGGAGAGGTACATAGAGTGAGGTCCAGAAGAGCCCCCGGGGTCAGGAGCTTCCATTCCCACAGAGTTTGGGGTGAACTACATTCCTGGCCCATGGATGTGTTCACCAGCTTGGTGGCTTTCTTAAGCCATTCACAAGTTGAAGGACATTTGGGTTGTTTCAGTTCTTGGCAATTGTAAATAAAGCTGCTGTAAACATTTGTGTACAGGTCTTCGTGTGGACATAAGCTTTTGTTTTTCTTGGATAAATCCCTGAGTGAGATTGCTGGGTCCTATATGAAATATATGTTTATAAGAAACTCCTTGCTTCCACCAGCAGTGTCTGAGAGCTCCAGTGTGTAACAAAGGGAGCTTATTTTTATTGCTGTGCAAAGAGGAGAAATAGGGCAGACACCTTTGCCATAACACTATTTAAGCTGCGACCTGCAAGAGCGGAGTCGAGCAAACGGGCTGGGGCTGGGCTGGGGTGGAGCATTCCAGGCTGAGGATCAGCATGTGCACAAACTAGCAAAGAGGCTTTTAAAAATAAGGCTGCCAACCGTCCATTGCATGCTTCATGATGAATATTCCGGGCGATATTTGCAAGAGCAGTTTCGGCAGAGTGCTGTGGGTGGAAGCCAATTTGCAGCTGATGAAGAGTGAATGGGCCTGGCTGGGCGTGGCTCAGCGGTTGAGCGTCGACCTAGGATCCAGGCGATCGGGGCTCGATTCCCGGTCAGGCACATGCTTGGTTGTGGGCTCGATCAGTGGCTCTCTCATCATTGATGTTTCTCTCTCTCTCTCCCTCTCCTTTCCTCTCTCTGAAATCAATAAAGATATATTAAAAAAACAAAAAGAGTGAATGGGATGTGAGGAAGCGCAGTGAAGTGAACGGACCGTCCTCAAAGATGCTGTGTGAGTGGAAGGGGGGGGGGGGTGGAGCCGGCCCACACAGTCCAGGGGAGATGGGAAGGGTGGGAGAGGCCTGAGCAGGGGGACGGGCTGAAGAGGAAGAGGCTACAGATGCAGAGAAGAGATGGCAAAGGAGGGGCTTCCCCAGAGAAGAGTGGGTGAATAAAATAAGGGCAGCCTCGCCCTGGCCAGTGCGGCTTGGTGGTTAGAACACCGGCCTGCACTCGAAAGGGTCGCGGGTTCAATTCCTGGTCAAGGGCACGTACCTGGGTTGCGGGTTCGCTCCTCACCCTTGGTTAGGGCCCATGTGGGAGGCAACCAGTTGATGTGTGTCACATCAATGTTTCTCTCTCTCTCTCCCCCTCCACCCCTCCATTCTACTCTCTGAAAAGCAATGAATAAAAAAAGTCCTCATATGAGGATTAACAAAAATAAAATAAAATAAGGGCAGCCTTTGACGTGGTTGTCTGACACGTTCTTCTTGACATTGGAGGGAAGGGAGACGGGTGTGGAGGCTGCAGGAAGCTGAGGTAGTCATATCTGACCTACCTCCTACTTTATTATGAAAACCAAGGAAGACAAAATAGAAAAAAAGTCGATCCAGATAGAGAATTTAGAAGTTGCGTCTAAGCTTCCCATAAAAAGGTGGATTTGTAGACGTATGTAAGAGGTTTACATAAAAAAAAATTAGTACATGTTTTTGGTTAATATACAGGGGTGGGCAAAAGTAGGTTTATAGTTGTAATACAAATATATAATACAATA
This sequence comes from Miniopterus schreibersii, assembly GCF_964146895.1. NCBI lineage: Eukaryota > Metazoa > Chordata > Mammalia > Chiroptera > Miniopteridae > Miniopterus > Miniopterus schreibersii. The sequence goes on along the minus strand of NC_138101.1, from coordinate 42,803,336 downwards.
ATTAATAAATAATGCAAGAATAAACTGTGCTTCATGCACTCACAACTGTACACTTACTTTTGTCTGCCCCTGTATAAATATAATAAAGTATATAAAAATTACTCACAATCCCATAACACATTATTGTATTTTTCTGGGTTATCTTTCAATCGTTAATTTATTCATATGCTTCTTATGCACTTGAGACGCTGCTCTGTGTAGGGCTGTATGTAAATGTCTTGCTCTGATACTATTTTCTTCAATTACCGTGTACCTGTTGCTGTATCACACCGGATTAGAGCTCCGCGAGGCCAGGGCCGTGCCGCCTTGCTGACTGTTGTAGCTTCGGCGTTTACACTGTGACTTACGCATGGTAAATGATTCATGTATACTTATTAAATTAGTATGTAATTTTGTTAACATTATAGCGTGAGCGTTTCTCCCATGTCATTAATATTATTTAAGGGCATGTTTAATGACTTCATAGTGCTTCTTGGCCTATGCATACTGTCACTTGTTTAATAATTCCTCGTTTGTTAGAGGCATCATTAACTTTTACATTTGGTCTGAGGATGCCAGTTATAGTAGCGATGGCTATTCTTTATTGAATATAAGCATTTATTACTGTGCTTTACACATGTTACTTCACTTTATCTTCCCCAAATCCCAATTAGGTAGGTATTATTATTATCTCCATTCTTCAGCTGAGGAAAATAAAGCTAGGCGAGGTTTAGTAATTTGCCAGAAATCCTAAAGATAATGAGCTGCGTAAGTGGGCCTGCTCCCAGGCCTCTTGATCCTTAGCTTGTGTTCGTGATTCATTTATGCTGCCCCGGTGCCCGTCATTCAATCACTGAACATTTACCAAGCACCTGTAATGTGTGAGCATGAGAGAGGTAAAGATGGAAGAGACATGGACCACCCCAGACAACCTCCTGGACGTAGAGGGACAAAGATGTAAGGTGTGCACCAGAAACAGAGAAAACACAAACTGAACTCCTGCCCCCCAGGAGGTTCAAAAATCTGATTCAGTTTAATCGTGAGAAGTTTACTGGCCGTAATTGATGTGGCAGGCACTGTCCTAGGCACTGGAGACATGGTTGTGAATGCGATACACTGGGGCCCTGAACTAAGGAGGCCCACAGACCAGTGGAGGAGAGGGCGTCAGGTCAGCGAGTCCGAGTGCACAGGCTGCCAGAGAGGGCCCGCCCCATGGACTGTGGGAACATGCGGGAAGAACAGGGAACCTTCCCTCAGCGGCCGGGAGCGTCTGCAGGAAGCGCTGCCGTTTCCGTTGAGGTTTGAAGGCAAGTAGGAGTTAGCCAGGTGGAAGAGGAAAGGAGGAACAGTGGTGGGGGCGCATCTGAGGGGAGGCTGGAACCAAAGAAGAGCGCGGGCAGGCAGGCCAAGGGTCAGAAAAATGTCCAGCTGAATGGGGCAGAGAGAAGGGGGGACAGGGTGGAGAGAGTGGGGCGAAAGGAGAGGAAGGATAGGTGTGCCAGGTGGTGCAGGGCCTGGAAAGTCACGTTGGTGTTTCCCCGTCTCTTAAGAGGCAGTGGGAATCCCCGGGAGGACCGTAAGTGGGTACGTGGTCGGAGTTGCAGAGAAAGTTTGCGTTGCTGCACGGGGCGGGGCCATCGGAGCGCACAGAGCCAGGGACAGCTGGAGCCCAGGGAGGCGGGCTGTAGGCCTGGGCAAAGCACTGGGGGCAGAGCGGGGTGGCTGAGATAGGCTGTGGGCTAGATTGGATGGGATAACTGGCAGGAGAAAGGAATGGGGAGAGACAGGGGCTCACCCTCACTGACACAGCCGAGCAGATCTGGGATCATTTCCCGAGACGGGGAGGGAGAGAGGGTTTGCAGGGCTGGTGAGAATTCAGTTCTGGCCATTTTAAATTGGACTTGTCATAAAGATATGCAAATGGAATATCCGGGAGGATGCTGGATTTACACGTCCTAGACAAAGATCTGGACGAAGGAAAACTCTTGGGACTTATTCATATATTGATAGAAATTGAATCTCCAAAGTTAGGGCAGGTCTGCCTGGAGAGAGGGTGTGGCAAAGGAGAGAAAAGGGTTTAGGAGAGAGAAGGGCCAGTAGTTCAGGAGGGAAGTGGAGTAGAAACAGCAAGAGGCCTCAGTGAAAAGCAGATACAGGGGGAGGTGCTTTGCAACCCACCTAATGAGAGTATTTTTCCCAGAGAAAGGAGTAGTCAGCAGTGTCACACCCTTCTGAGAGGTCAGAAACAATAATGATTGAAAGTTGCCTGCTGAATTATTCAGCCTCTAGGCCACCGGTGACTTTGGCAAGAGCCGTTTTGGTGGTGGTGAGGCAGAAGCCGTTTGGGCGGGTTGAGTAACTGGAGAGGACATGCTGGCCTCCAAGGTCCCACTCCCTGGAGCCTGCACCCTACCCACTCAGGTGTGGGTCAGCATGAACTGTGGCAGTGGCAGTCCCGGAGGAGGGCTGTCATGAATTTTCCTGTGGGCCAATGTAATTTTATGGGGGTAATTTGTTTTGCCTTGTGACTTTTTAAGAACTGACACTAAAAGAAAAATGAGAAGCTTTCCAGGGACAGCTTCTTTGACAGCTCAACAGCACCGCACATACCCTGAGAAGGTTAAGGTTTAAAGGAGATGAGGAAAACTTACAGGAAATTTATTAGTTGTGTTTCAAGCTGTGCACAGAGCAACAGGCTAAGAGCATATTAGTGACTTCCTGGGAGGCTGCCACTCACCTGGCCGAAGGAATATGATGCTAAGAATGGTCTGCGAAGTTGGAAACTCACTCAGGATGTATAGTGGGGCTAGGGGAAGAAATGGCCCGAACATTCATGACAAGCTTCTGGCTTTTTATTGAGAAGCCTTCTTCAGAAAGCCCAGACTATTCTTAAAAAATGGCTGGGAGCAATGCATGAAGCTGCATCACAGTCACTGTGGCCCTATCTTGTCTGTATAGGTAGGAATTGCTGACCTGGGGAGGTATGTATAGTCGCTTCTAGAATTAGAACTGACAATCTCAGATTAATTCCTTTCTTCTTGACTTTGGTATGCACCATGATTTTGTCCCTTGCATATTTATCTTTCTAATTAGGTTACCCTCAGCCTAATGTGGGGTAGAAAGGGTCAATGGGGGAAAAGAGGGGGACATCTGTAATACTTTCAGAAAATAAAGATAATTTAAAAAATCAAAAACAAAAACCTTGCTTTGTCTGAGCATGGTTATTTGAATTGAGATAAAGGCAGCTCAGGAGCTCCCTGGGTGATGAGGAGAAGCCATTTTGAGCTAAAGTTTTAATTTTGCTGTAAAGATTTCTTGTAACATGAAAAATCCATAGGCAGATGGTCTAAACTTGACTGGACAATCAGCAGGACAATCCAGGGGGACTGCAGAGTATATAAGAGAGGTAACAGATCTCAGGAACCATGAACTGAGCTGATAACTAGGGTACAAGGGTGTACCCAGACTATGGTCAACAAGTTAATCATTTTGAATGTATTACTATCAATGAAAACGGTGATTAATTTAGTCTTGTATTCCTAAACAAGTCCTGTTGGCTAATTCAGTGCCATAAGCTGCAAGTACTAGCTTTGACCACGGGTCTTCATGGGTGCCTAGAAGTTTTTTAGCATCTGGGAGTGTCAATTAATTCTAAGACCCACCAGATAGGGAAAACAGTCTGTTGGGATTGGGTAGGAAATTGGGTGGGTGGGTGGAGGCGGGGACTGAGACTTCAGGCCCTGATCATTAGCCGTCTTTGCCGTGAAGACAAGAACTAATTTCCTAGAAAGTTCTCAAATACTGTATAGCTATGGAATTGACAGGTAGGAGTGAACAGCTGGGCACATTTCTCTAAATGTCACTCCTGAGTCTCTTAAATGAAACACTCCAGACTTTATCCTAAAATGCCATCTTCTTAAACAGTTTTTTATGATTATCTCCTTTAAGAAAACTCTCTTGAACCTAGATACTCTGTGGTGCTCAAAGGAACCTCTGTGATGGAATTAGTTTCAGAACACAGACTAGAAAATGAGTCCTTGATTTAAAATGGAAATATGTTTAGCAGCCTAAGCTACATATGAAGTCTTATTCCACTTTTACCACTTTTCATAATCTCTCTTCTAATGCCAAACTCTTAAGAAAAGGAATTTCCATAAATTTGTCAAATGCCTTCAAATAGAAAATCTCATTAGAATCCTAATGGATGTGAAAATAACACGAACTTTCAAGTTAAGCAGCTACGCCAAACTCTACACTATGTTTTTTTTTTTGTTGCTAAGAAGTTATCTGATGCTTATAACGCAACAGTTTTGAAAAACTAATAAAACTCAAGTGATAACACTGATATGTAGTTTGGCTAACTTTGAAATTTGTCTTAAAACTGGCTGACAAATAAGACCTATCTACTCTATATCTAGTTGCATAAAAAATGTAATCCTTAGAAAGAAAGATTTGTTCATTAGCTTACTCAGACACACTTCAAAATTGAATGTTTTAGTGAGAAATGGGAATTGGGTTAAGCAAAAAGATGATAAAAATAATTCTAAAATGCTCTTTACTTAAAAATTAAAATATTTTTGTGTATGCACACAAACATTCATGTACACGAACATATAGAAGGAAGGAGAGGGAGAGAAAGGGAGAGAAAGGAGGGAGGGGGAAGGGTAGCCGCAGGGGAGGAGAAGGGGGGGAGAGGACTTGGGATGGGAAAGGAGGTAGGACAGCACTCACTGCAGGTAGAGCAAATCTATAGGTGACATTTAATTGCCATTTTTTTTGAACTGCATTCTTTATTCTATCAGATCATTCAAGCAAATATTCCTTTGGTCCTCCTGGGTTCAGTGACATTAAGATGCATCTTGAGAACTTGCAGATTTACCATGTCCCCACTGGTCTTTGGGATAATTACTTTGGATGATTTTCCTTAATCCTTCCCTTGGTGATTCTTCAAGGTGCCACATTTTGCCTCTTGGCTGACATTCTGCCTACTCTTTGTCATTGCTTCCTGCTCTGTGTGCCTTCGTCAGAGACCCTGAAGCCAGAGGAGAATAGTAACTGTCACTAAACTCATAGCTCATCCTCAGAGAAGCAATGCTATAAACAGACTTCATATTCAAAATACTGTCTTATGTATTTCTAGTGTCAAGTAATGTACTCAGGATTTACTATAATGCATGCCTTCCCAATGGTGGGAATTAAGGAAGAGTTTGATGTACCCAACAGGGACATAGGCATTTGAGAAGTTGGGTCATTTTTCAGGGGACAGCAGGTGTTACTCAGATAGGAAGTAATGCAGAGAGCTGTCAAAATTTTTGCTCTATCAAAAAAGGTCATTTTTAATTCAGGAATTATGGAATCTGAGGGTTGAAAGAATACTTTATTTTTAAATCCTTACCCAAGGATATTTCTTTCCATTGCTTTTCAGAGAGAGCGGGAGGGAGAGAGAGAGAAACATTGATGCGAGAAAGACATGGATTGGTTGCCTCCTGCATGCCCCCGAGTCAGGGCCAGGGATCGACCCTGCAACTGAGTGAGGTATGAGGTACATGCCCTTGACCAGAATCGAACCCAAGACCCTTCAGTCTGAGGGCCAATGCTCTAACCACTGAGCTAAACCAGGTAGGGCTGAAAGGGTGCTTTTGAGAACACCTTCTCTAAACTCACACCCAATGCTTGAACTCCCTATGTTTAAAAGAACAAGAATGTTCCTTAGAACATTCTTTAAAAAGGCTTAAAACACAAAGACTGAATGCCATGCCTGAAAATCAGAAGCCACAATATTAAAAATGAAACTGAAAATCTGTTTTTTGGGAAAAATTGGTCAGGAGAGTTATTCCAGGTAGATTTTGCATGGAACTCTTGAGCAGAGCATTTTTTTCCCCTACAGACAATTCAGCAGTTCTGAGTAATTGGGTTTCTGTATTTTTTCCCTCCGGCATCTGAATAACTTGAGAAAAGTGAACGTTAGCCATTTACATGGTCCTGGTCTAGACTTACCGCTGTTTATTATTACTTATGGTATATTTTTTCCCCTTCTAAAACATGTTGGGCCCTATAAACATTGGTGTCTTGCTTTTATTGGCTTGAAATGCTACTTTAGTCTGCATGAACTCACTTTCTCTGGTTTGTTTTTAATGTTTAATGTGTTTATTTAAGAATTCAGTTGGTTCCTGAAAAATGTGGCTGTAACTAGATTTCCACTATATATTACTAATTAAATCTTTTGGTTAAAAAGATCAGATTATGAATTTGATTGTGGATAAGAGTTTAAGAGAGTCAGAGTAAGAAACATGCCTGGCTTGCCTGGCTTAGCTTTGTGTTCCACATTGCTCTCCCTCCAGCCCCCAGCCTACATTCACACGCACGCACACACACACACACGCACACACACGCACGCACACACATGCACACACGCCCCACCAGGCATAATCCTCTGCACAAAGGTGGTGCTCAGTTAATTTTTGCTTTATTTCCCATCACCTCTCATCACTTCAAACTTTTTGATTTGTCTATAACCTGTACCAAGCCGCTTAACATCACAAGAAGGAAATGCCATTCACAGCTGCTGACTTACCTGAACCTCATCTCATCCAATGTTAAAAAACAAACAAAACAAAACAAAGCTTTGAGACTGAGAGTTATCCTGAAAGAAAAGGGCTTATTGAAGCACACTCTAACCAGAGAAAGGACAAGGCCTTGGGCACGCAGCCTAACCGCCAGCCACAGGGCTGGATGGAGAAGACAACCTGTCTACCATCCTGGGGCTGGCGGGGCTCTTTTAGGTGAGTTTGGGGGAGAAAGATGTTGGCTGTTTTGAAAGAACTTACATTGGCTGTAGATAAGGGGGATGGGGGAAGGTGAGGTGGGGAGAGTTCCTGGAGGGGTGAAGAGTCCACAGGGAAGAAGTACTTGCTTCTTCTGGGTGGGTCATGGGCAATCATTATGAAAGTTCACGTGTAAGGGTATGGTGGTGTCTGGTGGTCAGTTATTCTTTCTATGTAATTGCTGAAATAGCTGCCTGGAAGTTGATTCAAAGTTTCAACATACATTTGGGAGTGTGGGCAGTCTTTTGCAGGCTTTGGCCCACAGCTGCTAACTGGGTGGCTTTTGTCTATTGCTCCTACCCTCTGGCCTGCTGATATCTCAAAATTTTTTCTCTTGTCAAATATACACACTGATCATAAAGAAAAAGGTGAAACAGGGTTTCTGTTGTGTGTAGGGTGGGGATCTGTGCACTGTAGGATGTGTAGCAGCATCCCAGGCCTCTGTCCACTGGATGCCAGTAACAACCCCCAGTCATGCCAACCAAAATTGTGTCCAGATATTGCAAAATGTCCCCCGGAGTTCCCCAGGAGGCAAAATGGAACCCCAGTGAAGAATGATTGGGCTAAGAAAATGTGAATGGTTTTATGGAGCACACCATCCCCCTGCAAAAACAACGTAGCAGGGAACATTTCTTGTTCACCATTAAGTCTCCACCACCTAGAATAGTCCCTGGTACATGATAGGGTTCAGTGATACTTATGTGCTTTACTACAGAGAAGACGGAATGTGCTGTATCATGTGATGGTGACCTATTAGCTTTTATTTTTACAGTAGGTACTCAATTAACATACATTTTTTAATGACTACATGATGAATGAATGAATGAGTGAATGAGTGGATGAATGAATGAATGACTTTAAGACCTGGGACTTTAGAGCATGGGAGGGTTAGATTTAAGCTGGGCTTTACTATATATAATTCCTTCAAGTGGGTGTCACCGTCCTACTCTCATTAGAAACATGTGGGAGCTATGGCTATGTTCTCCTCATGCACAGATGAAGGCATTTTTCTTTAAATTGAGGTTCCTGACCCATTATTAGATTCTGAAATTTTGATTTGGTGGGTCTTGGCCAGCATTTTAAAAAACAGGATAAAATAGAAAAGATCGGGGTACGTTGCATGTTGAGAGGGGTAAGTATTGGTTTTTAACATTTTGTTTTAGTTACTTTGTATCTGTTTAGTTCCTGGGTTGCAAGGTAAAAGAGATATTTTTTTGTGGGCTCTGCTCAGAAAAACTTGAAAGTCACTCACCTGTGGAACAGCCCAGGCACGTGGTGCCCAGAGCAGAAAAACACTCTCCCAGCAGCTGGGCTGGTAAATGAGGGATGAGAGGACCACATGGGAAGCGCAGAGCAGCACCGCCCAGACCTGGCCTTTGGGGTGCCAAGCACGCCAGTCACAGCACAGGGGGCACGGCTGTCCTTCGGGGTGAAGCGGCGGGGGCGAGGGGAAGTAAAGCCAGATAATCATGGGGTTAAGCCCAGAAAGCAGTGACTGCTGTTCCTTTTGTGTGTTCTTTTTTTTTTAAAGTATAAAGAGAATACAGCTGTTCTGTCTGCAGAATTTCTTTTCTTGGCCCCATGAAAAATGATATCAGCGTATTTCACTGGTTTTCCATTTATCCAAACTAAAGGAGCCTGGTGATTCATTAGTCTGATCAAATGTCCCTTGTGCAACAATATTGACTTAGATCATGGCAAATGAAGATATTTCCTCTAAGGTAAAGCCTGTCAATCATGACATTTGGAACAAGCATGGGCTGGCTGGAAATGCCTCCTTTAACATTGTAACGTGAAGAACAAACGGATTTGAAAAACATATGTGCTCTTGGTGGATCTTTGTTCTGTATAAAAGACAATTTATTTTCAATTCAGAAAGTGATTTTATAGACTATAAAATGCTATGGTTAAATTACATAAAACCAAGTACTGGTATATTATTCATAAAAAGATAATAACCGCATTTTCCTGTTCACTTTATTTTAAACCCAAGGGGGAAAAAGAACTACCAAAAAAATATACAGGATTAACAGCCAGGAACATTACAAAGGAGGTGTTTGGATTGAGAAAAGAGTACTGAAAAGGCCTTTGCTAATTTGAGTATGCCCGTCTGAAAGCGGCTACGTAAAGCCATGTCCTCTTTAAAAATGCGCACGTTGTTTCCGAGGGCTTGGGTCCTGGATTTCCCATGGGTTTTCCTAACCCGCACTAGATGCACGCAGGCCTTGGGCATCCTTGCCGGGATCACAGCTTAGTTCTGCAAAAACTTGTCCTGATCTCTTTCTTGTTCGCATCCTAACCTGCTCCCAGATCCTCTGTCTTCTTACTTTGTTACTAACACTTTTTTTTAAAAAAAATATATCTTTATTGATTTCAGAGAGAGGAAAGGAGAGGGAGAGAGAGAGATAGGAACATCAATGATGAGAGAGTCATTGATCGGCTGCAGCCCGCAACCTGGGCATATGCCCTGACCGGGAATCGAACCCTGATCGCCCGGGCGTTACTAACACTTTTCAATTCCATCAGCATCCCTCCCGCCATCACAAGCACTTTCCCTGTGATTCTAAATCTGTTTTCCACCGCTTCAAGCCCCTTTGGACTTCACTTTTCCCAGGCTAGTGTCTCCTCACGGATGGCATTCCTGTAGGGCTCCTCCTTTCCTTTGGAGCAGAGCTTCAACATAGCCAAAAATTAGGCATGTTTACAGCAAGTTATAGAGCACTAAGGGAAAAAAGGTGCGTGTGGAAGATTGTCAGTAAGCACTTATCGGTAGAAAAGCAATTATGTGGGCTTTTGGTTGGTTTGTACTCTGAAAGCACTTTGGGCCAGAGAAGGAGCAAAGCAATGTGAAATAATATGAACTATTAAAAATAACGAGATTTTATAATGCATTTGTAGATGCAAAAATCACCTAGAAATGGAAATGTGAAAAAATGTCCTATGTTTGATATAACAACAATATCTAAAATATACATAGCAATAAAGATGCCCAGATATAGGACCTACATAAAGAAAACCATACAATTGTTATTGAAAGGCATAAAGCAAGAACTGAACAAATCAAAAGCTATACAGTATGTGCTAGAATAGAAGGGCTTAAAATAACAAAATATCAATTTTATCAAAACTAACAGATAAATCTACAATTCTCAGTAAAAATTTCAAAGAGTTTGTCTTTTTAGAATTGGATAAAATGTTCTTCAAGTTTATATGGAAGGATAAATACTCATGTATAGAAGATAATTTTGAAAAAGAAAACGAAATAAAAGTCTTCTTAAGTGTCAGCTCATACAACAATGACACATTAAACAGTCAATGGTATTGGCAAAAAGAATAGAGTAATAGCTCAGAAGAGCTGAGTAAAGAATGAAGAAATAGAACCCAGTACATATGAAAATATGCAATATTTATCCAAAGTATATTTGCTGCATGACTACTATATACCATTTTATTCCAGGCATGGCAAAAATTAAGAATTGCTACACACGGGGCAAAGGATAGATTCTTGAATAAATAGAGCTGACACAACTAACCATTTATATGGAGGAAAATAAAGTTAAACCTCTCTCACATTATATTAAAATAATCCAGTGTCAAAGTATAAATTTTTTTAAAAAGTTAAAAACACAACTGTCATATGAATATAAATTGAGCACAAGTCAAAAATTTATTTAGTTCATTAATGAGGGAACCAGCAGGATGATAAGACTGGTTGAAAGTGCTCGGAGAACAGAGATTTATACAGTTAGTTGGGAAGGGCAGGTTGGGACAAGCTTACTACGCTAGAGACAAAACTGGCTGCAGGGAAATAAAACTGTGACTTATTTTCTCTACTGGACAGAAATATTTTGCATTTCTATTGGAAAAAAACCTATAAGTTCACATGAAAAGTCATAGATTCTGAGTCCTAATCAATAGTTAATAGCAAATAAAAAATAACACATCTGCCACTTGGGACAACACGAATAGATCTTGAGAGTATCATGCTCAGTGAAATGAGTCCGACGGAAAAAAGCAAGAGCCATATGACTGCTCATATGTGGGATATAAAACCAAAAGCAACAAATGAGCAAATAAAACAAACCAACAAAAAAACCAAGCTCAGAGATACAGACAACAGAATGGTGGTTGCCGGACAGAAAGGGGGTGGGGGAAAATGAAACGCAGAAAGGGGGCCGAATACCCGGCAACTGAAGGAGGCTAGATTTCTGTTGGTGACCACAAAGTTGAGAACACAGATACCGTATTATAAAGTGCTACACCTGAAATCTATGTAATGTTATTAACCCGTGTTACCCCAATACTTTTTTTAAATCCTTCCCTGAGATTATGTTTTTATTGATTTTTAGAGAGAGAGGAAGGGAGAGAGGGAGAGAGAGAGATAGAGAGAGAAAACCACATCAATGTGAGAAACATCACTTAGTTGCCTCCTGTAGGTGCCCTCACCAGTAATCGAACCTGCAACCTAGGCATGTGCCCTGACCCGGAATTGAATCTGCAACCTTTTGGTGCTCCAACCAACTGAGCCACCAGCCAGAGCAACCCCAATAAATTTAATAATAAAAAAGGATACATCTCCTTGTCTCTAGGACCAAGGGAATGAAATAATCCTTTAATGGGCCTGTTGAAGACTGCTCTAGATTGACAATGAGAGGACATGCAATAATTCTTTTGCTGTATTTCCAAGTTTAAAAATGAAAAAGAAAAAGGCTTTTGTATGACAAAGGATACTATAAAAGTCTAAATAAAAAATAGATTTGGAAAAGTATAGAGTATGAACAGAGCGCTAATGTGAAAAGAATTCTTACAGGTTGACAAGAAGATAAACAGTGGAAAATGGGCAAAGGATAGCAAGAGACAATTCATAAAAAAATCAAGATGCTCAAACTCACTAGAGGCCAAGGAAATGCATATTAAAGTGACAAGGAAATGGCTTTATACCTAACAGAAAGCCAGAGCTTTAAGAGTGATATCCATTGCTGGTGGGCATGCAGGGAAAAGAGCAATCTCATGCTCTGCTGATGGAAATGTGAATTATTACAGTCTTTTGGAAAAAAAACTAGAAATAGCTATTAAAATTAAAAATATATAGATTCTTCCACCTAGCAAATCATACTTCTGAGAAACTATTTAAAGGAAAAGCACCAGGACTTAAGAGTATATGTTCAAGGATTAGCTGGGCAAAAACTGGGAGAAAATGAATGCCTATCAATAAGGGAATGACAAATACATTGTGGAACGTTTATCCCATGTAATATTATGCATCCATTAAACAGAAAAGAATTAGACCCATACCAGGTGATTGGATGGGATTTCTGTGAATTAATGTCGCATGAGAAAAGCAAGATACAGAAAAGCCTGTAAAATATGATCTCATCCTTATAAGATTAAAATGCATTCACTGCCACATGTTTATATGTATACAGATGTTTCTGTATGATTGTATAAGCATGAAGGGAAGTGCCTAAAGATAAATATCCTAGGTAGTTAGCATGAATAACAATGAGGGAAGAAGGGAGAGAGAAAACCACATAAAATAGGGAAAGAAAAATTTAAACCACTGTACTAGAAACAACTCTAGCATGCTCACACCCTTGCATTTATGGAAAACCATATATGTGTACGTGTAAAAGGAAAACTTTAACAAAGTGGCCTGACTCTCGCTGGAGAAAAAGATGTTGGCACAGTAAGTGTCATTAAAGGAAGAGCAAGGAGGGCTGGCTGAGTGAAGGCAGAAGAGCTGGGTGACTGTCGCTGAGACTGGGCGCAGACAGTGCCTTGGTCTCCGTGGAGAGATGCTGGGGAGGACCACTCCTGGCTGACAACTTCGCCAACCCTCACAAGCTGTGACTGCAAAGCTTTGGCATGGTCTTGGATGTGTTACCTCTCTGCTCTCCCCCAGAGAGTCTTTCCCCCAGAGACAGAAGAGATAGCAGTTCCTCCGCATAAGGAGAGAGATGGAAGTCTTGAGGGTGGGAGGTGGGGAGGGGTCACGGGGGAGGCAGAGCTGTGGGGGAGGGTGCTAAGCAAGCTGGCAGCGCAACCAAAGGGCTCAAATACAGGACGCCTCGAGCTGAGTCTAAATTCACATAGCGCCCCCGGCCTCCGACGTGCAAACATCTGTCAGGACAGCTGTGCACCACCCCAAAAATGGTGGAAGCAGCTGGATGAATAACGGGAGGAGTAGATGCATTAGGCTGGACTTAATGGCTGTTCTATGTCTGAGAAGTGTCTTAGACAGGACATAAAGCAAAGGGAGTTCAAATTTCTTTGGGTGGAATGGCCTCTGTGAAATTTCCCTCCCTCCCCCACTCCCTCCCCCTTCCCTCCCCCCTCCCTCCCCCCTCCCTCCCTCCTTCCTTCCTTCCTTCCTTCCTTCCTTCCTTCCTTCCTTCCTTCCTTCCTTCCTTCCTTCCTTCCTTCCTCCCTCCCTCCCTCCCTCCCTCCCTCCCTCCCTCCCTCCCTTCCTCCCTTCCCTCCTTCCCTCCTTCCCTCCTTCCCTGTCCTTCCTGTGCCAGACACTCTGATAGCACAAAATCATAAGGCATAATCTGGGAATGTAGTAAATAACAAGACACTATGGTTTCTGTGTTCTTGGTGTTTGCACTCTGACAGAGGAGACGTGTAATGATACCAATGGGGTTACAACAGTGAGTACTGTGAAGAAATATGAGGGTCTGTGAGAGTCTGTGGCAGGGAAGCTGGTGGAGGCCAGGGGCTGAGCTCTGAGGTTGCACCCCATGAGCACCTCATCAGCCCGGTTTGCCAGCCATTCCACAGAGACTTTAAGAAAACGGGGAAAAAACTGGGGAGATGGGGAGGGGCCAGGGAGGCAGTCAATGGTCAGGATGGAGTCAGGTGAGGAGTCTGAACCTGAGAATGCTAAAATTAAGGTGCAGCTTTGCCCGGGACCACTCCCTAGGGGGATAGAAGTGCCTTTGGGGTTGCCAGCTTTCCTTTGCCTTTCCTGTGTCTGACTTACCGGCCGAGCCTCTTGTGTCGAGGGGCGGGGAGCAAGCTGCCCCCCTGAGCACCCACAAGGTGCTTTGAGTGCCTGGGCGGCAACCGGCCCCTTGTTGTGCGGGTGGGTGAGGAGCGGAGGAGAACTGAAGAGGCCGCTGGAGCTGCACAGTCAAGCACGCGGGTCCTGGGGAAAATGCCTCGGGTGGGGAGGAGAGCTGGCCACAGCGGAGCACGGGTTCTCTGTTTGCCGTCACACAGGAGCTGCGCTCTTCAAGGCCTTCGTATTGGTGTTTCTGCAGAAGCTGAGATGAATGAACCCCAAGTTGGCGCACTCAGGCCAGTAAATTCGGGTTTTGGGCAAGTGAGGAAACTAAAGTTCAGGTGGCTCACGTTCCAAAAGTCACTTTGCCACTCTGCCCTTCAGTGTTCTTCCCAGTAAGGTGAGGGACAGACTAGGGAATCTCCAGGGTTCCTTCAAGCTCCCAGTTCTTTGGGGGAACCAGCTGACTCCCTTTCACAATGGGTAGGCCGGCAGCTCCCCGTCAGTTGGCCTCAGTGCTTTTCAGTTCTTTGCTTTCTCAGCAGCTGCCACCGGAGCAGCAGAAATAACCCTGGACGCTGGCTGGGGGAGGTGTCCGCCGCAGCGGGCCTGGGAGCAGAGCCTGCCTCTGCTGCCTCACTGTCAGGAGAGCAGCTTTGGGCACGCTTTCTTCCCAGGAGACCCTGCACCCCCTGGGTGACCTGCTGCGGGCCGCAGGAGGCAGGGCCTGCATTTCACCACCTCCAGAGTCTCTTAGGGAAAAACTGCTGATTGCTGTCAAGGGTGCTTGACAACATTCCAATTTTTCTTCCATTAAAATACAGAACACTCAATTTCTCATCAAGCTTATTTAAAAGTAACATTGCTTTTCTCATTTTAAAACTACCACCGGCTTACTATAGAATATTTAAAAATAAAGTATATTTAGAAATTTTTTTTAGTGTTTTGTAATCTCACATTGAGAAACTATTGCTTTTTGAATTTGATGTATATAGTTTGTAATTGTTCTCTGTTCACTTTATTGCATTTATTTATTTAACAAGTATCCATTGAGCATCTGTTATGTGCCAGGCCTATGCTCAGATAAAGCAGGGAATAAGGTAAAGTTTCTGTTCTAATAAAGTATATATCAAGTTTATTTTTATGACATGGTTATCATACCATCAATATGCTTAATATCCTGCTACTTTTACTTAATTTTGATCACCAGGGTGCTCTAATGAGTCTTTATAGACATGAGTTGTAAACCTGCGTGTGTGGCTCCTGATGGGTGCTCCTTCTTGTCTGTGCCCTTTGGTTGAATGGGTGGTGCCATCTTCTCAGCCACCGTTGCCGTTTCCAGGGATGCACATGAGAGCCCAGCTGGACCAAACAGTGTCTTTCTCCAGGGTTTTTAAACCTGGGACCAATGAGAATAACTAGCATTTATAATCTGGGAATAGAAATAGGAGACATTGGAGAGTTCAGCAGCCAGGTCTCTTGTCAAGCTGGGGTAGGAGAAAATGAGACTAAAGATAGACATTGGCAGAACTGTGTGTGGGGGGAGGGAGGGTAGAGAGAGATGGACTGAAGGTCTGTGTGCCCCCAAGTCACACAGTGAAGCCCTAATCCTCAATGTGATAGTATTTGGAGGTGGGGTCTCTGGGAGATGGTTAGGCTTAGATGAGGTCATGATGGGATTCTCAATATGGGATTTGTGCCCTTATAAGAAGAAGAGAGAGGTTTCTCTCTCTCCATATGCACACTGAAGAAAGAAGATATGAAGACCGCGTGAGAATGTGACCGTGGCAGTCTGCAAGCAGAGAAGAGAGCTTTCATCAGAACCCAATCATGCTGGTACCCTGATCTTGGACTTTCAGCCTCTAGAACTGTGAGAAAATAGATGCCTGTTGTTTAAGCCACCAGTCTATGGTATTTTGTTACGTCAGCCTGAGCTGACAGAGAGAGAGAGATCCCAGTGCCTTCCTGGCTGCCCAGGCTGCATACCTGAGCTAGTATGTCCTGCTTTTCCCTTACCTAGTTTGACTTAGGTTTCTGTCACTGACCATTATGAGACTTGGCTTATAATAGAGGAATATACACTTGTTTATTTATATTTTGAATGTATTTTGAATTTTATTTAGTATAGTTTTGTGTTTTTAGTAGGAATGTGGGAGGTAGAGAGATAAAAGCAAAGCCAGCAATGAAGTGAACAAAGAGGCCATCCCACTTAGGCAGAATTTGTTCTAGTTCAAAAGGTTCACGCTGACACTAGAAGTTCTAGGACTGAGAAATACTTTGGAGTGGCCACCACCAAATTTTTTAAAACCACAGAACTCTGAGATAATATCTAATCCTACATAACTCATGTTAAAAAATAACAATTTGCTAAAACCTTTCCCTAAAAACTTAGTTTATTAAAAAATGAGAAAAGAGCAAGAAGGAGTTATTATTACCTTCAAGAAAAATCTTGCTGGAGGTAATAAATATTCAGTTAACTATTTCAGAGTCCTCAGCAGACTCTTGGCAGCCTCACACGTAAGGGAAGAGAGGTTGAAGAATGTGAATTGAAAACCATAGCTCTGCTGGATTTGATCCTGGTCAGAAATCAGTGGCTCTTGATTTCAGAGACTTAAGTCTGCCCCTGCTTTGCTCACCCCTCTATCTATATGCAGAAAGTAATGGGAACGGAATGTATTTTTATATTTGGCAAGACTGTGCTTTATATATGCAGAGTCCAAGTGCTCAGATACTTGTTTCTGTCACAAAGTCTGGCTGTCATCAACGTGCAGGTGTTGCCCTGGAAAGCCAGCAGCGTCCACAGCCATGGGGGGATCCAGGAAGGTCCATTTGCTTTGTGGCCACCCCATTTCTTTGCATGTAGAATGAAGTTTAGACTATCAAATTGCTTAATAAGTCATGCAATACATCACTACTGTTGGAAATCCCTTAGTGGTGTAGAGTTTTATGACTGTGGAAATGTAAGGGAGAGAGAAGAAAACCCCCAGTGATGTGAGTGGAGAAAAATGACAGGTCTAAAGGTTTAGGCAGCCTGGGAGAATCAGGCGTTTGTGGCTCTAATGGCTGTGGGGCGGATCAGGTGTCAGCTGCTTTCAGAGCAAACCCGCGGGAGCAGCTGGGCCGGCATCAAAGGCCCGCAGGCAGCCCCGCGCCGGCCTGGATGCCGCAGCCTGAGGACTCCCTCGCTCCTCAAAACGCGTCAGCCTCTCCCCGCGCCTGCACTGGTGGACCCTTTCCCGTCGCCAAGAGGCTGCATTCTGTGGGAGAGCACGGTGGTTCCCACGCCACGGGATGAGGCTGGGAAGTTTGTTTCCAGGGGCTTACACGTTTTCCACTTACTGTGTTTTCCATGCCCTTCGAGCTCCTGGGCCTCTGTGTGTTGTTCCAGGCTTCTCAGAGCACCCGGGCCAGTTCCCTGCCCTTTCTCTAGCCCTCAGATTAATGCACTCAAGCTGGGCTCTGACTTGGAGGCAGAAGAGAAGGAGTCCATTCTTCATTAACTCACTCAATTCTATATTTTAGGTCTATGACTGGCAATTGCCAGGAACTAGTATCTCTATATGTTAGGATCATTTTTGTTGGAAGTTCCAAACCCTACTCAATCTGTTGTAAGCAAAAGAGGGAATATGTTGTTTTATTTTAGTAAAAAGTTTATGGGTAGATTTTTTAGTTAAAGCTAAATCCAACAATAAAAGTAATGTCACTTAAGAAGATATCACACAGAGAAGGACTGGCTGCTGGCCAGGCAAGAATACTAGACGCTCATCAGCACCCATGACTACAGAGGCACGTGCTTCTATTGCTTGGATGTTAAATAAGGAAGCTTTGGGATCCTAAACTTTCTGTCCCGACACTGGATCGTTCTTGGCTTATAAACACTCCAAGTATTGGTGTCTGTTGTTGATTTACCTTGAAATATGTTGAACAGATAGACCTTTTGTATTCATTCATTCAACACCTATATTGAGTGCCTTCCCTATACTGAGTACTGGGCTAGTGGTGATCAAAATAGTAACAGTCCTTGACCACAAAATGTTTTAAGTGGCTTTTAACCCCGATTGAATATTAAAATAACCAAGAGAGCATTTAAAAATGCAGGTGCCCAGGCCTGCCCTAAGAAATTCTGATTTCATTGAAATGGGAGGGGTCCTGGGTATCAGTATTTTAAAAAGTTACCTAGGTTCTAATGGGTAGCCGGGGTTGAAAAGTAGGGTATAGTGTGAAGTTAACATTGAATGTTACTCTGGACAAGGTGCTGTATTAGGCACTTAATGTGCAGAAGCTCACTTTATTTTCACTTGAGTCCAGAAGGGGTGGATATTGCAATGCCTACTTTACTACTGGGTAGTGAGATAACTTTGGCAAGCCACCCAGAGTATGTGACAGAGCCAGGATTCTAGCCTACACCTGTCTTAACCACTATGTGGCATCATCTTTGAATATAGTTTATATTGAGCATTTATAAAAAATAATAAAAGCTAATGCATTAAGAGCTTTGAGATACTGAAATCCAATCATAAATCAGGTAAGGAATTTCTGAAACAATGCTGTATATCTATGGGATATACAGGGTGGGGCAAAAGTAAGTTTACATTTGTTGATATGGAAAATAATACAATAATTAATAATAATACAAGAATAAACTGTGTGTTTTGTGTACTCACAACTATAAACCTACTTTTGCCATACCCAGTATGAAGTGATTTCCTGAAATTTGATTTGTACTTAGTTTTTCAGGATTTTTATTTATTTTGGAAGTTTACATTTGCATGTGCAAACTTCTTTCCATCCTTTCTCTCTTCCTCTTTTCTTCCCTTCCTCCCTATTTTTCTCCCTTCCATGTCCCCTCTATTTCTTTTTTTCCTTCTGATGGAGGTCCTGTGCTGGAGAGAACTGATCAGTCTGTGGTTGATGTTGAGTAACTGCGTGTGTGTGTGTGTGTGTGTGCGTGCGCGTGAGACTGCTCATTCACTTATCAGACTTAGTCTTTGACAAGCTCCCCCACTCAACCTTGATTTGAGAAACTTTTAAGTCACCATATAAATTCTCAGTCTGAAATTTGTAAATGCACTAGCTCAAATTTAATATTACCGAACCTGACTACTTCAGGCAAGTAGGCCAAGTGTCAAAATTCCCTTTCTTATATTATCTTGTGTTCAAGAAATTGAGACTCTACAACCTATTTCAAAAACAAATTAGCCTTAAACCAAATGCAGAACTTCCAACTTCTCTGAGAAATGAGTTCTCACACTGTTTTAAAGAAGTGTTTGTGGGACAGGTGCTGTAAGCCGTGGTCACTGTCTGGTCCTCAGCCCCGCACGCTGCCCCGTCTGTTACAGAGGACCCGATAGTGGCACAGGGGACAGATGAGCACACGCTGAGATGGTGACACTGAGCCAACAGCAATGGTCACCCGTGCCGTCGCTAACCCTGCCAGGCCTGCACTTGGAGACAAGAGCGCCCGATGCCCATCAAGCTTCTTGTCCGGGACAGAACTGTGCATTCAGAACACTGTGAGCACCGTTCTTCCCGCAGCTGCTGGCTGAACATCTTGTGCCCACTTGCATATGCAGGACCATGAGTTCAGCAGGGCCCAGTGCCAGATAAACCACATTGCAGGTGATCTTAGGGAGGGATTTTAGAAGAAAGTAGCTTTAAACTCAATCAATGGACCCGAATTATTGGCTGCTTTCATGTTCTTTCTCATGGAGCGGTAATTTGTAGCTGCACCTTCTTTCTTAAACTGTAAAATTTCACATGAGATTAAAAAATCCCTGCCTCTTAAGAGAATAATTTCCCTTTTACCCTCTCAGCAAAAACCTTACTTAATTTTTGTTGTGTTTAATTTAAGAAAAACATGGCTGTTTTCCTTCTTTGTTCTTTTTAAGGATGATAGTGTGGAGTGGAGATGGGGGGCGTAGCGGTAGAAGGAGGAAGGAGGTAAAGGGGGGAAATGGGGGACATCTGTAACACTGTCAACAATAAAATAAATAAGAAGCAGTGCATGAAAGAAAGACAGAAAGAAAGAAAGAAAGAAAGAAAGAAAGAAAGAGAAAGAAAGAAAGAGAAAGAAAGAAAGAAGAAAGAAAGAAAGAAAGAAAGAAAGAAAGAAAGAAAGAAAGAAAGAAAGAAAAAAAAAAGTAGCCCAGCAGAAGTCAACATCCAAAGTTTTCTACTCCAGCGTCTTCCTTTGCAGGGAAATGCTACAGTAGCAAGCTCTATCCTGGACAGGTCAAGTTTCCACCTGCTTCTGAAGGGACATTTTAAGCAGCCACAGGTATTCTTAACACTCAGCGTACACTGGCGGTCAATTTTTCACAGGGGTTCTGGGAGCAGTCGTCATGCCTTATTTAATCTTGTTCTAGTGCATTGGTTTGTAGCATTTACCAAACTACAGTCTCTTCCTCACCGCTAATTTTTCCCCCTTTCTATATGCCGACCTCTATGCCATAAACATTTCTTTTATGGATGGACGTACTCTGATGTTTTATTAGTAGTTTCTAGAATTTTTGGCCTGTCAAGGCAAAAACAGGAGCACCTAGCAAAATACCTGGCAGAAGGGAGCCATCAATACATTAAAAATCAACCCATTCATTCATTAAGTTGAGGAAGGAGATGTGAAAAGTACACATGGTCTGGGGCATCATGTTTGGTCAATAAGTGTCATTACTGAGTACCTGATTGTACTCTTGTTTCTAAGTTCTTTTGATGCTGCTTTATGTGAACTTAATTTCCTTAACTTAATTCTGAAAGTTCAAAATTAAGGTTATTGAACGTGCTTTTATCTAGGAATCCCTGTAACAGACCCTCAGACAAGGGAGGGCATCAGCTTAGTCCCACCTGGCACGTTCTCGATGCATCTTCACGTCGCCATCATCAATACCATTGCCACTAGTTTTTGTCATTGCTACGATTTACTGAGCAACTATATTCCAGGCATTACACAAGCATTTAATATTTTATTTACTCTTCACCATAAGCCTGGGAATAGGTGTTTTATTATTTCCATTCTGCAAGTGAGAAAGTGGAAACTTTACAAAAGTTAAGCTGTATCTCACAAGGAAATATCTAATATATGGCGGAGCTGGAACTTAAACAGCATCAAAACATGTTCATGCCAAACAGCTGCATCAAAGGGGCAAAGTCATGGTGGCTGGTCAAAATTACTCTATTAAGGATAGCTGCTATGTGTGAGTGTGGGCAGGTGCTTCCCGTAAGTGCAAGGAAAATGTTTCTGTGGTGCTAATTAATTTAAAATTATATTTGTTAATAAATGACTTTGTGAATACTCCACTAGAGATAGAAGCTCAAAGAAAGCTCTGAAAGATGAAGATGCTATTTACGTGAATACTTTTGCAAACTGGAACATTTTGTGCGCTAAATCCTTTTACTGCTACAGCATTATTCACAACAGAGTTTAGAAGAAATGATTTATGCCTGTAATTGTCAAAGCAAACCTGGGTATGCATGGAAAGCTAATGGTGTTCTTGTTTCAAATGCTGGACTGGAAATTAATTTCACCAAACATCACATTTCAGCCAAATACTATGTAGCTTCACATTTACTGATATATAAATGTGATGAATTAACTTTGAATTGACAGTATTCCAAGCTATTTCTTTTTCCTATTATCTTTGTTTAACAGTTAGTATTGTCTACTTCCTAAATAGTTCCATTTGCTTTCCAAGTTCAACTTTTAAAGTTAAGCACAGTAATTTGTTTTGTGTTCTTATACATGTTGCAATGAAGGAAAATGCTATAAGAAAAATACTTTTTAAAAAATGTATGTGTATATGTTAATATAAGAATGTTTAAAGAAATATACACCAAACTATTAGCATTAATAGTATGTCAAGTGGTATCATTTATATTTTTTAGTATTTGCTTATTAGTATTGTCTCTTTTTGTAAACCGATTTGTCTTGAAAGTAAAGAGAATTCACTCCATAGAGTTGATTGGGAATCACTGAATTAAAAGGTAACTTGATTTGGGAGAGAAATAGGAGCTAATGTAGGTGTTAGAGCAAGAACAGATGTGGCTTCAAAGTCTAGATAGGTGGCCTTTTCGGCTTGAGCTTATAGCCCTATCTTAAGGGGCCAGGCCTGGTTCCTGGGTCTGGGTGGGGAGCACTCACCACTGTTTTTCCATCCTCACTGGGGTCTGCGCCTCACTCTTTGCTGGAAGTGCCTACTTCTCACCCTAGAGATGGAAAATTCCAGTGCGCGTTGTCCCTGCCTCCTTGCAGCTTGAGCACGGCCATGTGATCTGTCCTTGTCAGTGGTCCCTGAGAAAAACTTCTGGGAGAGTTCCCAGGGAAAGACTTCTGGGAAATATTATCCTCTTGGTAATAAAAGATGGGCAAGAAGAAACTGTCTTTTTCTTTTGCCTCTGGACATGACTGAGATGTTATGGTCTTAAACCATGAAGGAAAAATCTTGACGTTGAGAGCCAACCAGCTGAGATTGGTAGAAAAGATAGGAAAAACCATGGGTCATTAATAATGTCATTGAGCCAATACTGGAATTGCTTTGTTCTTAGTTGAATTAATAAGCCCTATTGTTTAAGCCGCTTTTAATTGTGTGCTCTCGTGTAACCTTCTCCTCCTTCAGGTACTGGAGGAAAAGTCTCCTTGTATACCAGCTCATGTGCTCAGGAAGTAGGGTGACCAGTGCAGCTATTCACTCCCAGATTCCTGGTCATCAGTGTCGCTTGTAATTGCTTGGCTAAAGGCTCCCACTGCCATGGCAGACTAAGGCACCAAATGAGGTAGCAACTGTCTACTTAGACCAGGCCAGACACTATGCTAAGATATACAAATGAGTCATTTTGGGCTGGGGTGTGGGGAGGATTCAGAAACAAGCATAGGAAAAATAGGATTGTCTCTCAGCTACGCTAAATAGGTCTCATTGAAAGGAAGTTATCTAAAGATTTTCCCAATATAAGCATTCAAATTATTTGGTATTTGGAAGATCATGGTGGGATATGGTGGGAAGCCATAAAGGAATCTAAGAAAGATCATAATTTAATTACATATAACATATTGAAAGAGATTCCTAGCCTTCTCCAGCATTACATTCAAAATTTCTAGGATACACTCATACCACAGATTATAGGCATATTTTTTATCTCTATTGAGAAACTACATGATGAAGAAAAGTTATTATTAGCATGGTAATGTTTTTATTCTAGTTTTTATATTAACTATCACAGCATCATTTATTAGAAAATAGTTCAAAGACATATGAGGCAAATTGTGTCCTCAGTGTTTAGACAAGGCGGGTCGCACATGCTCATCCGAGGCCCTCCGAAGACAAGGGCTGGAAGCCTTCATTCGACGGGCGTTTCCATAGCCTGCTGCAGAGGAGGAAGGAGCATTATAATGGGGAAACTTTCAAAGTACAATTACGGGTGAGAGTAGGACGGGGGGCTGGATTCTGGCTCCTTAAGAAACATATTCAAAAGGACCTCCTTATTCTTTAATAAAATAAGAAAGAAAAAGAGGAAGAAATAAGGAAAAGCAGGAAGAAAGGAAAGAAAGAAGGAAGGAATCCCAACAAAATTTCTCTTTTAAATACCTGTCCCACCCTCCTCTCACTGTATCTCAGGGCTGCATAGTTGTATTTCAGTACTTGATTTATACATTACATATAGATGCCTAATAAATAGAATGTAAATTAAAAAGTTCTTTTTCTTATGCAACTCAATTCCAATGATTTCTAATGTAGTTTATTTTTTTAAAAAGTATAGTTCTCATGATTTCAGAGAGAGAAAGGGAGAGGGAGAGAGAGTGATTGATTGGCTGCCCCCACTAGGGACCGAGCCCACAACTTGGGCATGTGCCCTGACTGGGACTCCAACTTCGATCTCCTGGATCATAGGTCAACGCTCAACTGCTGAGCCACACCAAATATAGTTTCTTAATCTTGGCACTATTAACATTTTGAGTTAGATAACTCTTTGTTGTAGGGGTTGCCCTATGCATTTTAGGGTGTTTAGCAACATCACTGGCCCCTGCCCCCTAGATGTCAGCAGAACTCCCCAATTGTGACAAACAAAAATATCTCTAGATATTGCCAAATATCCCCAGACACCATCCCTGGTTGAGAACCACTGACTTAATATAAGTATCATACTCTCTATAATAATTCTTTAGTCCTTAAAAAATATTTCTTCAACATATGTAAAAATATGTAGAAGTGGTACTTAGCAAAAATAATAGTATTTTTTAATGCATACTATATGCCAGACACTGTGCTAAGTACATTATTTGGTCTAATTCTTACATCAAAATTATGAAGTGCTATTACTGCATTATAATCCTCTTCTTGTCCTTTTTTAACCAATGTGGAAACTGAGGCACAAAGGAAGGAAGTAGGCCGCTTCGTGGAATATGATGAAGCAAGAATGTGAATTCGGGAAATGGACTACAGTGCCATGAACTTACACACCTAAGGCATAATGCCTCCCTGAAAAATGTATGACCCAGGGGGTAATATGTCCCGAGCACTGCCTGGGGTGTGCAGTAAATGAAATCTTTATTTCCTTTCCCTCTTCTTTCCACGCGGAAGGACATCCGTCAGCTGTAGCCTTCGGCCTCACTCCCTCTCCCTCTGGGGAGAAGAGTGAATGACCTGACTGGGGCATTTGGGGTGAGACTCCAGGGGTGCCCAGCTTTGTTCCTTTCTCTTTTTCTCTTTGAAGTCTAGCGGCCAAATAAAAACATGTATTCTGCTCCCCTTTGCACCTCTTGCTGTGAAGTTTAGAGGGGCTGGCCCCAGGTGGCGCTTGGCTGCTGCTGAAATGTGTCTACTCTGGGGTTTGGTTTGGGAGGCCTCTCATTTCTATTCGCTGCAGTCACATTTCCCACCGTTAGCTTTGTCAGCAGTGGAGGTGATGTCTTTCTCGGTATCTGATTGCTTGCCTTTCTCCTAATTCGTTCAGAATGCAATTGGGGAAGAAGGGCGTATTAGTTTCCTGTTGCTACTCTAACAAATTGCCACAGACTTAGTGGTTTAAGACAAATTTATTGTTTTACAGTTCTACAGGCCAGAAGCTGAAATGGGTCTTAGTGGGCGAAAATCAAGGAGTTGGCTGGCTGCATTCCACTTGGAGGTTCTGGAGGAGTTGAGAATCCCTTTCCTTGCCTTTTTCAGCTCCCAGAGACTACTCACATTCTTTGGCTCATGGCCCCTTCCTCCATTTTCAAATCCAGCAGTGTAACATCTTCAGATCTCTGACTCAAACCTTCTGCCCCTCTCTTTCATTTTTAAAGGACTCTTGTGCTTACCTTGGGCTCACCTGCCTATTCCAGGATAATCTACTTATTTCAAGATCCTTAACATAACCCCTTTTGTCATGTAAGGTAACATATCCACAGATTCTGGGAATTAGGACATAGGTACCATTATTCCATGGCCATTATTCTACCTACCACAAATGGTATTATTGAATTAATCCCTCCTCAACCCCCTGGTTGTATTTACTTATTAAAAGTCTCCCAACAATAAATGAACTGACACTTAGTTAACGGCTGTTTTATGTATCACTGCATCCCAGTGCTATCATCTAGGCTCGAGGCGGAGGCCTGACCTCTGTTTCCTGGTCATTAGTCTTGCTTGTAATTGTTTGGCTAAAGGTTCTCACTGCTATGGCATCCAGCCAGGTTCTATGCCCCAAATGAAGTAGAAAATTCACAATGACTCAGGAAAGTACTACTTAAAGAAACTGACACTTGTGTGTGCTGCAAGTTAGACTGTCGATGACCTTATCTCTTTAATGGCAGCTTTTATTCACGTCCCTCGTCTAGGTGCTACAGGCAAGAGTAACACAAATAGAAAGTGTGTGTGTGTGTGTGTGTGTGTGTGTGTGTGAGAGAGAGAGAGAGAGAGAGAGAGAGAGAGAGAGAATGAGAATGTGTATGGTTTTTGATGTAAGGAGTTGAGCTCATATATTCATTATGGTTTATTCCCTAGGAGGGCTAATATTCCCCATGTCCCTCCTCCTGGGAGCTGGCATGTTCTGATGTATAATTGCAGCTGTGACTCGACAGCTCTTCCTATCCTGCAAAGAATCAGATGAGTTGTTAGATCACAATGAAAGGTCAACAGTCAGGATGCCAGAAGTAGGTCCAGTGTAGCAGATTGACAGCTTTTTCTTGGAGAGAGCTGTGGACAGTGATAGGAGCATAGGAGAGGTAGCCATAAGGAGCAGATGGCCAAAAGAAGTGCTGATAAGAGTCTTAATCTGAGATTGGGGAGAGCCAGGAGGGATGGCCATCTGGGTAGCCAGGGGCAGGATGCCAGGAGAGCCTCTACTGAATCATGCAAGGATGGGCTGCCAAGGTGAGAGAAAGGAAGGTGTTTGAAAGGATATACATAGGCAGGCTGAAGGAAGCAAAGAAGATACGACACTATTGACCAGGACACTTGAAAACTGTTTGCTAAACGACTCTAGACTTAGATTATGCATGAATTGTTTGCTGTGGTCGCTCCATCTGCATGATACCTGGTGCTTGTATTAGAGGTGAAGACAGTGCAGAAAGGCGCTTTGGTAGACTGAGTGCGCGGAAGGGGAGCAATGACAGCCCAGGGAGGGAGCTCAGAGAGGAGGCCCGGAGCTCTGACATCTGATGTGGAATATTGTACCTTCCTATTTGGTGGTGTGATTACTCTTGAGAGCAAAGCTTAAGAAGTGCAGGTGCTGAATCCACAGTTGGGGGAAATATGGCAAGAGATGGTGACACACACAAGTGGCATTGGGTTGGCTGGAGGTAATAGGGAATTGGACTGGGCCGTGAGAAGAGATAGGGAATCAGAGGACACTTTCTCCCTCTCACTGCCCCAAACCTTTGAAAATACTGGAGATTTCCTACAGGTTTTGTGGGGCAGGAGCACAAGTAATTTTGTTTGAATAATAAAAAGGATGATTCCAGAAGATGAGTGGTTGGGGGGCATTTGAGTTATATCACTCATTTACCAATGATGAGGGACTGGAGGTTAAGTCATTATTTTAATGCAGCACAACTGCTTACTTGTAATGAATTATCATATGTAATAAAGTAGTAAAATTATAAATTTCACTAGCTATAAGGGGATCCCTCTGACAACATTTGTAAAAATGTGAGCATAAAAAAGAGAAAATAATGGATTGTAACACTGAATTTTAAAAGAATCATTAGGTTGCAACTGGTACTTATAGACAATGGAACATTATTAAGTACTAAAATGAAATGAGCTCTCAAGTCATGAAAAGACATGGAAGAATCTTAAGTGCACACTACTAGGTGAAAGAAGGCAATCCGTGTGATTACAACTCTGACATTCTGGAACAGGCAAAACTCTGGAGTCAATAAAAAGATCAGTGGTGACCAGGGTTAGTGGGGAGGGAGGGGAGAACAGGCAGAGCACAGGGCATTGCTGAGGCAGTGAAACTATTGTGTATGAGACTGTAATGGTGGACACGTCATTACACATTTGTCCAGACACAGGGAATGTACAGAATGAGCTGTAATATAAACTATGAAATTTGGGTGATTATGGCAATGTAGGTTCATCAGTTATAACAAATGTACTACTCTGGTGGTGGTGGTGGTGCTGAAATTGGGAGGTTGTACATGTGTGGAGGAAGGAGGTATATGAAAAATCCCTGCACCTTCCTCATATATACATATGTATATATAAATTGAGATCATCTCAAAGTGGTCATTTATTATTTTATTTATTACAAAGGGCAAAAGTACCTTTACAATGAAAAAATATGGCCAACTTTTTAATGAAACCATAAGACTTAGCATCATTAATAATGAGACATTACATGTCTCCTAATGTGATGTAATGGAGATGATATAACATCACTCACATAATGTTGCCAAAATCTTTCCAAAAAGTGTTTAACCTGAATTGAATCATAGGGAAATGATCTGCAAAATCTAGGTTGTAAAATAACTTACGAAACAAATGACCTGGCCTCTTAAAAAAATGCCAATGTGATAAAAGACCATAAAAAAGGGGGGTAGACAGAATAGGAGGGAGGTAACGGGAAAAATGTTCCAGATGAAAGGAAATTGTGGAGACATAGCAACAAAGTGAAATGTAGTATCCTTGATTGGATCTTGGATTTAAAATAAGAAAAATAAAAGCTCTAAGGACTTTATGGAGTCAGTCAGAAAAGTTTGAACATCGACTATATATTTGATGATATTGTAGCAAAGTTAAATACTTGGAATACAACAATGGTATTGCTTATGTAGGAGAATGTTCTTATTATTGAGAGATAAGTGCTAAAATATTTATGATTCAAGTATCATGATGTCTGCAACTTATTTTCAAATGGTATACCTACCATACAAACACACAGAGTGAGAAAGCAAATGAGACAAATGTTTCAAAAAGTTGGTGAATCTAGAGGGAAGGTATATGGATAATCCTTATACTTCAATCCTATTCCTTCAATTTCTCTGAAGGTTTGAAAATTTTCAAAGTAATACACTTAGATATTATCCAGAGTAGGATATCTGAAACCAGATGGTTTCAATAAATTATCAAGACACAATATTAGTATCCTGTCAAAGTGTTCCTGTAATTCTGCAAGAGCATCCTGACAGGTATTCTATTACATGCTAGTACCCCCCCAGGGAAAAGTGTAGCAAATGCATTAGTTAATGTCTGCTGCATGCTCACTGGATACTTCTGTTATGGCTGGTTTGCAGATGCCTGGATTAGAGGGTTCAGACAGAAAAAAAAAAGAACCAAAAAGAATAAATGAAACTTCATGAGTTTAACCAAGTAGTAATATTACTGACAGCCCCAGCTGCCGAAGGCCTAACCCTAATGAGACATTGGGGAGGCCTTACCCGCAACAGTAGCTGGTGCACAGGGTCCTATTTGTGTCAGAAGGACGGGGTTCATGCTTTGAGGGGGCCCAAGGAACATATTTATGAAAGAAAGGTAGCAACAGAGGAATAAATAGAAAGTTAAATGAAATAATCTCACCTATAATAGATAAATTATTTTATACTTAGCCAAGATCTATATTATTTCTATGTAGAGACTCTTAGTAAAGGAAGTTTAAAGAGGTAGGTTGCTTTTGCCTCTGTATTGGGACTTTCTGTTGAACCTCAATTTTACAGACACCATGAAAAGCCAGTTAAGAAAATAATGAAGAAATGTAAACTAAGGGAGTGCTTTCCACGTGAACTTTAGAATCTTATGTAATCAGCTATTCCATACAACAGTTCCATGAGAGGTGATGTAATCCGGGAAGATCACTTACTGTGTTTCTCTGTGAGTCGTCACGAGAAATCCGGCTGGACTTGAGGAAATAAAACAAGGAGCGAATGAATGCACATATACACACATAGCATGTGTACAGCAGGCTACCATTTCTGCAAGAAAAGGAAGTGATAAGAATATTTATTTGTATTTCTTATGTCTGCAAAAAGAAATGTCAAAAGGATACATAAACTTTAAGAGTGGTTACCTAAAAGTTGTGAGGTCAGTGGGGTGCAAGGGGAAAGGGAGTGAAGCTTCTTCTTGCACAAGTGATTGTATTGCTTTGAATTTAGAACAATGTGAATGAATTTAGAACATTAAATAAAAAGACGCTGTAATTTTCTGGAGGGCCTGAGTAACCAGGCTTGGAGGCACTCATTGGGAGCATTAGACCCAGTCACCCCGCCTGTTCTGGGAAACGAGCCGTGCACAGTGCACTCTGGGATGGCGCGGGGGCGGCCACCATGGCATCAGTTTCCAGAGGCATGGAGGCCGTGGTTCCAGTGGCAGCCTGCTGTGTCCAGGTTCAGCGTCAGGGGTTTGGGTAGTACGTGCCATGTGTTGGTGTCTCCACTGGGGTCTTCACGGTGCTACCCAGTGAATGCCACAGTGCCAAGCTGCCGATCACCCCAGCGTTTACGCTGCGGCGATAATGGTGCTG
This sequence comes from Miniopterus schreibersii, assembly GCF_964146895.1. Classification (NCBI taxonomy): domain Eukaryota; kingdom Metazoa; phylum Chordata; class Mammalia; order Chiroptera; family Miniopteridae; genus Miniopterus; species Miniopterus schreibersii. The sequence continues at coordinate 42,773,600 of NC_138101.1, read as the reverse complement.
ACCCCAGGCTTGTTGTCTGTAGAGCAAACAGCTTCAAATGTTTGCCCCGCTGTGCACTCCGCCTGCTGTACTTTTTCACGTATGCTCTCATTGGAGAAGTTTGGGAAGCAGTGGGTTAGAGAGCAAGCTTTGAAAGACGGCCCCTACCCCTTGCCATTCTGACACTTACGAGATGATATTTCATTGTTTTAATTTGCATCTCTGATGATGAGCGATGCTGAGCATTTTTTCATATGTCTCTTGGCCACCTGCATGTCCTCTTTGGAGAAGTGTCTGTTCAGGTCCTCTGCCCATTTCTTAATTACACTGTTTGTCGTTTTGGTGTTAAGGTATATGAGGTCTTAATATATTTTGGATCTTAAACCCTGTGGGATGTATCTTTGGCAAATATCTTCTTTCAGTTGGTGGGTTGTCTTTCCGTTTTGTTGATAGTGTCCTTTGCTGCGCAAGACCTTTTTAGTTTGATGTAGTCCCATTCGTTTATTTTTTTCTTTTGTTTCCCTTGCCTGAGGAGATATCCAAAAAAATATTACTAAGTACAGTGTCAAAGAGATTACAGCTCATGTTTTTGGGGGCTGGGTGAAAAAGGTGAAGTGATGAGAAGTACAAATTGACAGTTTCAGAACAGTCACGGGGGTGAGGAGTACAGCACAGGGAACAGTCAATAGTATTCTAATAACTGTGCATGGTGCCGGGTGGGTACCGGACTTACTGGGGATCACTCCATACGGTATGTACATGTCTAACCACTATGTTGTACACCTGAAACTCATATAATATTGAAAGTCAGCTGTAATTAAAAAATAATAATAATAAAAAGAAAGGGCCCCAGGTGGACTCCAGTGAGGATAGTAAATCACAAGGATCAAAGCATTCAGATTGGTTAAATTTAAAGACATTCCTTTGTTCTGATGCGCTCAGAGTGGATTTGCTGCTGTTGATGTTCAAGTACTCAGTGCTTTGCACCAGGACCTGGTTTCCAAGGAAATGAAGCGCCGTTGAAGCTGCTTTCATAGAGGTGTTAGAGAGCTCACCTCGGGGTTCACAATTAATGGAAATCTCCACCAAATGTGCAGGGGAACTTTGGGATGGGTGATATTTATTTCTATATTCCCTCACAGGAACATATAGTGAAAGTATGTTTTGAGGTAGAGGGAGAGCCAAAGTAAGTTGCCCCAGAGTGGCCTGTCTCAATGTTCTTTAAGTCCCTTGACATAGTCTGCATAGGTCAGCCTCCTGGGGTACCAAGTAGGGTGCAGATGGGTGGGCATTTGTCCTAAAGGGGCAAATCGAGGATACCCAGCACAACCTCTAAAGATACAGGACAGTGTTAGTTGCATACAGTTTTGTTGGCTTGTGTGGAATGAGGAATGCTATCATTAACAAAATCTTTCCTCGACAATTTTGACTTTTATTCTCTGTTTTCTCACGAATAGTGCAAATAATAGAAAAAGATCTGGAAGAGAAGCCCTCTGTTCTGACTTACATTTTTACAATTTTAAGCTCATTCTTACATTTTTCATATATCTTTTCTGGATTTCACTCATCTCTGTCCATCCATCCATCCATCCATCCACCCACCCATCCATCCATCCATCCATCCATCCATCCATCCATCCATCCACCCATCTTTTCAAGCAATTATATAATAAGCATGTTTTTCAAGATTGGCACAAATTATTTCAAACTGGATTTATCCTAAGAACTGAGTATAAAGAGACTACTTTCAGGAATCTTGCAGCCATATGGAAAGGCAGACATGCAAATAAGCTAATACGGGTGATGTGTTAATTATAGACATGTATATGAAGATCATGGAGAAAGGAAGGCTTAAACCTTCACAGGGTAGGAAGGGTAATTCTGGAGCTTAGACTCATAGAGTAAAAGCTTCCTATATGTCCCCTTTTAATGAAATAGAAAAAGGAACTCTGTCTGAGCAGACAAAGTAGACAAAGGTGCCCCTTCAGCTGGACACTCTTGAGACAGACACATGATTTGTGAGTGGAATGTAGGCCAGATTTTACCTTGTTGGCTAGGAGTCTTTATGGGTCCTTCAGACCACCTAGCCTTATGGGGCAGCCCTGTCCCTCAGATGTTATTTTCCAAAGGCTACTATATCTCAGTCAGGGCTTCCCTTTCATTGACCTAGTCCAAGACCCACCTAGAGGAGTAGATGGGTCAGTGGGTGAGAGTGGTTTAATTGTTATCAGCTAAATTTCTTCCCTTGCCACGGAAGAAAAATTTAACCTAAACCAGAAACCAAAAAATTGGGGTGGGGTGCTCAGGTAGTATTGACCAGTGCTAGATTGTTATCCTTACTGACATGGTTGTGCCAGCAGATTATCAATACATTGAACTCATTCTTCCTTGTCTTCCCACCACAGATAATGCAATTACATATATTCACAAGTTTCCTATACAGTAACTATGTGAGTGAATTCACATCTAAATATTTCCAGTGTTTCTTCGCTTTTGTCCTTTGAAGACTTGAAGTAATATCTTTTCTGATATGAAGGAAATTTGCTGTTATATTGCTTGGTTGTCAAAATAAGCCAACCAGGCAAAAAAAATAATCTAAGAAACTTATTGACAGAATCTTGTTGGAAATTTGTGCTAGAGATAAACAAACAAAGAAGCAAAGAAATAAACAAAACCCAGCTCCCACAGTTGTTCATGAGTGACTGCAGCAAGATGCAGTCTTCCATTATTTTATTTTGCAGGATGTTAGTGTTTAAATATTGGTAAGTGCTCAGGTTACATAAATTATTAGCACTCCTTGTGGTGGCCTGACCAGGGAACAAAACCTCCATTTTCACTGTTAGATTCCTTACACATTTCACTATACAGTAGTCCCCCCTTATCCCTGGGGATAAGTTCCAAGACCCCGGTGGAGTCTGAAACCACAGAGAGTACTATGTTTTTTCTTATACATGCATACCTATGATAAAGTTTGATGTATAAATTGGGCATAGTAGGAGATTAACAACAAAAACTAATAGTGAAATAGGTCAGTTATAACAATATACTATAATAAAAGTTACGTGAATGTGCTCTCTCTCTGATGACCGATCTTATAGTAGAGATGGCTACTACATGACTAGCAAGCAGATACTGTATACAGTGTGGACATGGTGGACAAAGGGATGATTCATGTCTTGGGTTGGACAGAGTGGGATGGCATGAGATTTCATCACATTACTCAGAATGGCTCACAATTTAAAACTTATGAATTGTTTACTTCTGAAATTTTCCATTTAATATTATTGGACTGATACTGTGGAAAGCAAAACCACAGACATGGGGGACCAATGTACTTGTAGCAGTGAGAAACTGAGACCCACTTTTGAAACTAATTTTTGGCATTATTAAATACATTTTTAATTGATTTTTGGAGAGAGATCAATTTGTTGTCCCACTTATTTATACATTCATTGGTTCATTCTTGTAGGTGCTCTGAATGGGAATCGAACCCACAACTGTGGTGTGTTGGGATGATGCTCTAATCAACTGAGCTACCTGGCCAGGGCCTCTTAAATACATTTTTGATACAGGTTTTAATTCAGATGCATGGCTTCTTTCTATACAATGCCAATAATCACTGTGTTTTACTTTTACTTCTATTTCATTTATCTTCTAAAGACCTCAAAGGGATACAAATCTGTTTTCCAGCTTAAAGAGTAGAAATGGCCCGGCGTGGCTCAGTGGTTGAGCGTTGACCTAGGATCCAGGCAATTGGGGTTCGATTCCCGGTCAGGGCACATGCCCGGGTTGCGGGCTGCAGCCGATCAATGAATCTCTCATCATTGATGTTTCTATCTCTCTCTCCCCCCTCTCCTTTCCTCTCTCTGAAGTCAATAAAGATATATTAAAAAAAAAAAAAAAGAGTAGGAATGGGCTGGCAAAGTGAGGACTGTGGGAACACAGGGGAGCAGGGAGGCCAAGGGGACAAAGATGTGAAGATTGTCATTATGTGCCGCCATGGCAACAAACAACCTCTTTATGGGCAAGTAGCATGGATTATTGAGGCTTAGCTGTCTGTAAAATGACCCAAATATGCTAGAACTCATTGCTTTCTCACTGTCACTAGCTTGATGCCCGTGTTTTGCATGCTCATGAAATCTGTTTGGGGAAAGCAAGACAATAGTAAAAAAATGGATTCAAATCTGGGACAGCAGGATTTTTACACTTATTTTAGAAGGCATGATTTCAGGTGCCATCCCTAGTATAGTTGGTGTTCATTCACAAATTTTGATGATGATCTGTTAAGACCAGTGTTTCTTGCTTTGTCTTTAGGGAGTAGTTCTCTCCCTACTTTATGACTCTCTGCAGTATACAAGGCACAAATTAGTCATTTCCTGGTTAATTTGTTCATTAACAACAAACAATGGCTTACATGGACCAGGTGGGAGGTCCACATTGACTGAATTAACTGGATAATTGCAAAGATTCCACTTCTCCTGGGGCTGTCAGAAGACATCTCTCTTTGCGAGTGGTTGGCAGTCTTCAGCACCATGGCCCCCATATTGCCTTCTCCACTCACCTCTCGGCATGGCTCGGCCCTGTGCACGTGCCTGCTAACCTATCATAAACAAGCTCCATTTGAGAATGTGTTCGTCGGGAAAGGAGAGTAAATTTTTTCTTCCCAAATCTGTAATTTCGGATTTGGTTTAAAGTTGACGGGCTTTAAAAAAAAGGAAGAAGGATTCACTCAACCAATATTTACTATGTGCCAGGCACAAGAGGCTACAGCAGTAAACTTTCAGACAAGGGCTCAGTTCTTATAAAACTTGCATCTAGAAGAAGGCAACAGGCAATAAACAGTGATAAAAATAAACAATGCAATTCTAGATAGTGATAAATACCATAAAAAATGAAATCGTTTGTTTTAGTGGGAGGCTGTTTTAGGTTGGGCAGTCAGGGAGAGCCTCTATGCTTTCTTAAGCTGTGATTTATTGGATGCTTCCTATGCTAGGCCTGACCTAAGGGTTTTAGTTATATTAATTCATTTAATGCTCACAACAGCCCGTGGGAAAGTATGATCGTTTCCTTTATGCAAATGAGAAAACTGAAGGAGATGTTTGGAGACTGGCCCGGGACCACACAGATGATAAATGGTAAAGCTGAATTTGAACCCAGGCAGTTTAGCTCCAGAATCTGTCCTTTACTTCCTCCGGATACTGTCTGCCTTACGCTGAAAGCCCAAAGACCCACAGAGCCCAGCATGTAAAGAGCTGGAAGCAGCTGTGCTAGGCAGAGGACAGCCAGTGCAAGTTCTTGAGCGGGAAGGAGGTTGTGGTGTCCCGGGAGCGGACCGGAGACCACTGAGCCGGAGCAGAGTGAACGAGGGCACGAGGGGAGGAAGACGGGGGCTCAGGCTGGGCAGAAGCCAGGCCTTGTAAGGCCTTGTGGTCCTTGGCGAAGCCATTGAAGGATTATAAGAAGGGAAGCAGTTTTGCCTTTAGACCAAGTAAGGTGGGGCCTGGGCCTGGGCTCTGTGCTGTAGCGGGCTCCACATATGTCATACACAAACACCGCACACACATGTGCATGTGCACATAAGCACAGACACATAAACACTCGTGCACGCACATCACACAGGTTCTTCAGGCTCTAGTTGTTACTTTTGGTGAAAATAGTGATAAATGATAATTTATATGATAAAATTAAAATATTTTGGCTCTAGCTGGTTTGGCCCAGTGGTTAGAGTGTCAGCCCGAGGACTGAAGGGTCCTGAGTTAGATTCCAGCCAAGGGCATGTGGCTCGGTTGCAGGCTCGATCCCCATTGGGGCACAGGCAGGAGGCAACTAATCGATGTATCTCTCTCACATGGGTGTTTCTCTCTCTTTCTCTCTCCCTTCCACTCTCTGAAGAGCAATGGAAAGAAAAAATATCCTTGGGTAGGATTAAAACCATTTTTTATAATGCTTTCAGCAACAATAATAATTATCATACACAACTTTATTAAAATATTTCAATATATGTAAAATTTGCAATTTATTTTTGAATCTAAATGTTGGTTTATGGATTGTATTCACAGTATTTGTGGTTGTCATTACCTCAGCAAGAGAAAATTTCTCCAAGATGAAATTAATTAAAACAAAACTAAGAACTATAGCAACCTAAGAAAGGGGATCTAATTTGACATTGTGTTAATAGAACACAAATTACGTGAAAACCTTGATTATAATGATATAATTATTGATTTTACTGAAATAAAGGTAAGAAGATAAATTTCATGTCATAAATAGATAATAATTTATGAGCTATGTATATCTTTCTTTTATTACTCATGCAAACATTGCTGGCCCATCACAAGAACACTCAGATGTGTGTCATAATAATTAAATTCAGTCATCTTTGATATTTTGCCAACTTTTAATCTTGTAAAATTTATACACATATCTTTTGATTTTTGTTTATACACATATACATATACAAAAAATATAGGGAATATATCTTATTTGACAGGTTATTGGTTCGATCTATCAGTTTAAACATTTAAATTAACAGCATGTAGCTTGCATTTGTCCCTCTCCCCAGTAAGGAGTGAGCCTCCAGGGAGGTGACACGATCTGATTTATGTTTTTAAAAGATGAAGAAAAAGCAGCAAAGCTCTACTCATTTCTAAAAATGACACTGTCTGATTTATGTTTTTCAAAGATAAACAATAAAGCTCCATTCATTTCTGAAACACAAAATGAAACATAAAAGGGTCTTTCAATCACTTTTCTTCTTAAAAGTTCAGCTAAGAGAGAAATTATACATTTTAGTATGGGGAAGAAGGCACAGGTAGCTTGGATTAATCTTTGTTCCACAGCATGTCAGATTTGGCTTCTTGGAAGTTCAAAAACCTACATCGAACCTTTTGTTTCCTAGAACAGTGGTTCCTTGCCCTTCATTGAGGAAAAGTTGGAGAGATTTTAGAACATGCCTTTGTCCTAACCCAGAAGTAAGAGTTAATTGGTCTCAGTGGGGCTTCTTGCTGCCTTAAAACTGGTCTTTTCACCCTTATTTGGCAATTTCAGTGATCCCCCACCTTTTCATTTTAGGTCTGTAACATCTCTTTATTTCCCTGGTAATTTTCTTCCTTTAACTGGATACAGAGGAATTGATTATAACTTAATTAGTTTTATAAATTGTGATTGATGTTGCTTAGAAGAAGAATAAAGTCACATGAGTACATGTGGGTTAAAAATATAATGGACTTAATCAGGAGGCAACCTCAGTGGGATTTGAGCCTGTGACCTTTTGTATTAGCCTCAGGGAGATGGACTGTGATATGATTAAAAATGTTATTGGACAGAATAAATACATAGTATGTATATATAAATCCACAAATTAGATTTATCTTGCTCATGAGAAGCTGTTCACAGAATCCAGAGACTAAAATGTGGCCATCCGTGCCAAGGCTTCTCTGAATATGTTTCATGTTGGACTCAGGACCAAGTTCATTCCCAAGCTTTATGGCAGACTGAATGATGATGCCATTGTGAAGGGCAGAACACCTGAGCCCATAAACAAGGTGCAACATAGGGGATGTGGGCATGGTTGGGAAGGACGTTCATGAGAGAGAATCATAAAACGGCTTGCGAGAAGCCTCTGCTAAAAAATATGGCTGTGGTTAGTGTGGTCATTGCCCGGATTCCGGACCGAGTGACAGCCTTTTATTACCTGAGGCAGCAGATTCCCTCTATTAACACAAACAATAAGTGTCCCGAAAAGACAGAGCCAAGGAAGCCTCACAATATAAGAACTCTGGGTGAAGGAGGCTCCCCTGGGCCCAGATGACTATTTCTGGGGTTGTGCTGATTTTCTGATGACAGACCCTTCCTAGCAGTTGACATTCTGCTGTTAGATATTTTTCCTCTTCACTGAACCCTTTCACTGTGTGTTGCCTCTTCATGTATGTTAATTTTTGTCTTAGTCTTTCCATCTCTGACACCACTATTGAGGTCGCAGCTCCCAGCCTCTCCTGGCTGGGTGGCTGGGCCAGCCTCCACCTGCTCTCCCTGCCTCTGCTCTTTGATCCCTCTAGTCTGTTCTCTATATTTCACCATCTAGATTGTTCCTCAGTCTAAATTACAATGTAACCCTCCCCTGCTTAAAAACCTCAATTATTCCTCAGTACTTTTAGGATAAAATTTAAATCCCCAAGAAGAGCTTAGAGGGCACTTTTTCCCATCCTCTGCCTATCTGCCACCTTCTCTTCTCTCGCCTGACCCTGACCCTCTACCCAACACCTACCAGTTTCGGGAGATCCACTAACATCCTGCATCAGAATTGCCTGAAGATGCTTATTAAATCCAGATCCCTGCGTTACATCCAGTACTGACTGGACCAGAATCCCTGGGAGTTCCTCAGGGGAATCTTCTAAGTGCTACTTTGAGAACCATTTTCTAGGCCATTGAAATTGCTGAATAGAGATGAAATGCAGGCCTCCAGGATCGCAGTGGGTAAACTCTGCTTCACTGGCCAGGTCGGACTGACAGAACTAAAGAAACACGACAAACAACGCAACACATGATTCAGAAAAAGGGTTCTTAAGAGAAGTGACTGCTAGGTTTGTCCTACGTGGTATTTACCTTTACTTACATTGACCTGGGTTTGACTTTTTGAATAAGGACCTCACCAGTCTATCTTTACTTAAAATATTCCCAGTTCACTCTTGCAGTATGGAAATAATAAGAAACCCACTTATTTTTTATCCCCTCGTGAACAGCTCTTTCAGCCTCTCTGTATCCTTAAGTCTGACAGCCTCCTCTTTTTATTTATGTATTTATGTATTAGTTTATTTTTTAAGAATGCTCAACACCTCAAATTTCAGAGATAAGTGCAAGCTTTGGAGTTAGATTGTTACAGTGTAAATCCTGTTCAAACCCTGTGTGATCTTGGTTAATTCACTCGATCTCACTAAGACACAGTTTCCTCATTTGTTAAAAGGCGATATTGTGAGAATCAAGTAATGTAACTCTTGGAACGTTCTTAACATAGAGCTGGTACATGGGATGCACTAAATATGATAATTTTGTCATTATCTTTATTGCTATTCACCTTAAGCCTCAAAGTTCCAGAATTCTGACCATGTAGCTGCTTCAGCTAAATGTTAAGCTGAGTGTTTTCTGAGCTCCCGTGGCATCTTCCAGAAACCTTTGCCAATGTTTTTATTATGGGGTATTATAAGCAGGGCTGGCCTATAGCCGTCACACCCGTGTGCACTGGCCGACATCCCTTCTAACTGGTTGCTGTCCATAGTATGCGGATAGTTAATAGATTTTGAATATCTCCCTGATCACAGATAACACATATCTGTCTTCCCTGTTGGACTGAGAGCTCCCAGGGCGAGGACCATACCTTATTGACACTCAGTGCCAAAGACCATGCTTGGCACACGGTAGACTATAACCCTTCGTTGAAACAAAATAAGTCGTGGTACCTTGAGGTACCGTAGTGGACTTGAGGCGTTATAGAAAAGCTGGCCACCTTTTGTCTGGAACTGTCAAAACAAATGATATGGAGGAGGTGTGTCTAAGGAAGAAGATAGCCTGAGCCCCTGTCTCAAGTCAGATCTGTACGAGCACCTCCTACCAGGTGGTGTTCAAGCTGGCAGCAGTTTCCCCACCAGCTTGAACCACAACCAGGGCGTTCACTCTCAGACTATAGGAGGTGGACTTTGGAAGCATCAACTACTTAGCTCCTTTGAGGCGTTCAGAAAGGCAAGCTGGTCATCAGCTGCTGCTCAATGAGATGACTTGCCACATGTTCCCTTCTTGCCTCTATTCCCTCCCTGCCCTCCCTCCCAACCACTTCCAACATGTGATTGATTTGAGTTGCAGACGCCAAATGGGATCTTCTCTTCTACAACCCCAGTATAGCTGGAAGATAGTAGAGATTCTAAGATGGTTTTCGAAACATAAATGAGGAAGGAATAAAATAACCCAACTTGTTTAACTGGTTGAGAAAAACCTTACATATGGTTATTTATTTATTTTGATCCCTTTTTTTCTTAAATTTTTTTATTACTGATGTCCCATTTTTATCCCCATTGATCCCACCCAACCCTCATCCATCCCACCACCAGGCTTTCCCTATACCAATGTCTGTGTCCATGGGTTATGCTTATAAACATATAAGTTCTTTGATTAATCTCTCCCCTCCCGTCTTCCCTCTGAGATCCCTCAGTCTGTTCCATGCTTCTATGTCTCTGGATCCATTTTGTTCATCAGTTTATTTTGTTTATTATATTCCACATATAAGTGAGATCATGTGGTACTTGTCTTTCTCTGACTGGCTTATTTCACTTAGCATGATACTTTCTAGTTCCCTCCATGCTGTGCCAAACGATAAAAGATCCATCTTTTTTACAGCTGCGTAGTATTCCATGGTGAAAATGTGCCACAGCTTTTTCATCCACTCATCTACTGATGGGCACTTGGGCTGTTTCCAAATCTTAGCTATTGTGAATTGCGCTTCTATGAACATAGGGGAGCATACATTCTTTCTGATTGGAGTTTCGGGTTCCTTAGGATATATTCCTAGAAGTGGGATCACTGGGTCAAATGGCAGGTCAATTTTTAATCTTTTGAGGAACCTCCATACTGCTTTCCATAGTGGCTGCACCAGTCTGCATTCCCACCAGCAGTGTACTGGGCGCCCTTTTCTCTACACCCTCGCCAGCACTTGTAGTTCGTTGATGGCAGCCATTCTGACAGGTGTGAAGTGATACCTCCTTGTGGTTTAATTTGCATCTCTGATGATTAGTGACTGAGTATTTTTTCATCTGTCTCTTAGCCATCTGTATGTCCCCTTTGGAGAAGTGCCTATTTAGGTCCATTGCCCATCTTTTAATTGGATTGTTTGTCTTCCTTTGGTTAAGTTGTATAAGTTCCTTATATATTTTGGATATTAACCCTTTATCAGATGTGTTGTTAGCAAATATGTTCTCCTATACAGTGGGTTCTCTTTTTGTTTTGTTGGTGGTTTCCTTTGCTGTGCAGAAGCTCTTTATTTCGATGTAGTCCCATTTGTTTATTTTCTCCTTCATTCCTCTTGCCCTAGGAGATGTATCAGCAAACATATTGCTATGAGAGATGTCTGAGATTTTGCTGCCTATGTTTTCCTCTAGGATTTTTATGGTTTCATGTCCTACATTTAAGTCTTTTATCCATTTTGAATTTACTTTTGTGTATAGTGTAAGTTGGTGGCCTAGTTTCACTTTTTTGCTTGTATCTGTCCAATTTTCCCAGCACCATTTATTGAAGAGACTGTCTTTGCTCCATTGCATGTTCTTGCCTCCTTTGTCAAATATTAATTGACCATAATGGCTTGAGTCAATTTCTGGGTGCCCTGTTCTGTTCCACTGATCTATATGTCTGTTCTTGTGTCAGTACCAGGCTGTTTAGATGACAGTGGCTTTGTAGTATAACTTGATATCTGGTATTGTGATCCCTCCAACTTTGTTCTTCTTTCTCAAGATTGCCAGGCTATTCAGGGTCTTTTTTGGTTCCATATAAATTTTTGAAGTGTTCTAATCTGTGAAAGATGCTGTTGGTATTTTAATAGAGATTGCCTTGAATTTATAGATTGCTTTGAGTAGTATGGACATATTAATGATGTTAATTCTTCCAATCTATGAACATGGTATATTTTTCCATTTGTTTATATCTTCCTCTATTTCTTTTTTCAGTGTCCTGTAGTTTTCCGAGTACAGGTCTTTTACATCTTTGGTTAAGTTTATTCTTAGGTATCTTATTTTTTTAGTTGCAGTGGTAAATGGGATTGTTTCTTTAGTTTCTTTTTCTAAGAGTTCATTATTGGCGTATAAAAATGGCATCGATTTCTGGGTGTTACCTTGCTGAATTCATTTATTAAATCTAGTAGTTTTTTGGTGGAGTCTTTAGGATTCTCTATGTACAATAGATGTCATCTGCAAATAATGACAGTTTTGTTTCCTCCTTTCCAATTTGGATGCCTTTTATGTTTTCTTCTTGTCTGATCACTGTGGCTAGGACTTCCAGTACTATGTTAAATCAAAGTGGTGAAAGTGGACACCCCTGTCTTGTTCCTATTCTTAGGGGAAATGGTTTTAGTTTTTGCCATTGAGTATGATGTTGGCTGTAGTTTGTCATATATGGCCTTTATTATGTTCAGGTATGATCCCTCTATTCCCACTTTGCTGAGAGTTTTTATAAAAAATGGGTGTTGGATTTTATTGAATGCTTTTTCTGCATCTATTGATATGATCATGTGATTTTTGTCCTTCATTTTGTGTATGTGATGTATCACGTTTATTGATTTGTGAATATTTTACCAGCCTTGCATCCCTGGAATAAATCCCACTTGGACATGGTGTATGATCTTTTTAATATATTGCTGGATCCGATTTGCTAATATTTTGTTGAGGATTTTAGCATCTATGTTCATCAGGGATATTGGCCTATAATTCTCTTTCTTTGTAGTGTCTTTATCTGGTTTTGGAATTAGGCTAATGCTGGCCTCGTAAAAAGCGTTTGGAAATGTTCCTTCCTCTTGGAGTGACTGCACATGAAACTTTGCACGTTTGCTCTCTAAGAGGGTGCCTGCATTTCCAGTTGCCTCTCCCTGGCAGATAGAAACCTTGCTGCTTTTCACTGCCAGATGTTATTTGGGCACCTTTCTCGGTTCTGGGGCTCTGGGCTGAGGAGCCAGCCTGGGGTTTAGGCCCCAGGGTCCTCAGTGGGAACCCCCACAGCTGAGATCTCCCTCTGGACCTTCAGCTGCTGCCTGCGGGGGGCCCAGCCAGCCCTCTCATGGCTGCACTTCTTACCAGTCTCTATGTGGTCTCCCCTTTTTCTCCTTGGTTATGAGGGTGCTCTCCAGCTTGTCTTCAGTTGGTTTTCAGGATTGTTTTTCTATGTTTTAGTTGTAAATCCAGATTGGTCATGGGAGAGTGTCTGTGTAGCTTCCACTCAGTCCACCACCATCTTGGATCTCTCCTACATATAGTTTTTTAATACTGAGAGGGCTTATATGTGTAATAAAATATCCCTTTCAATTTCATAGTCATGTGGTTGAGGGGAGATTGATAATTGTCTGAGCCAGAAACTTCGCAGAGCAGTGGTTTTCACTTTGGGGGTGTGGGGGAAGGGCCTAAACCAAAACCCAACCTGATGTATGAGAAGAATGACTGTAAGAAGTACCAATAAGGTATAGTAAAAGTTAACTCATGTCAGAAATGAAAGTATGGACTCCACTGGATCATAAAAATTAATAATAGGAGTGTGAAGCAGACAGAGCACCAGGATGGGGCAGCACTGAACCTCATTCAAGACTCAGTTTAAAAATCATTATCAAAATGATAAGGAGATTCCACATATAAGCGAGATCATGTGATATTTGTCTTTGTCTGCCTGGCTTATTTCAATTAGTATGATTTTCTCCAGGTCCATCCATACTGTCCCAAAGGGTATGAGATTCTTCTTCTTTACAGCTGCATAGTATCCATGGTGTGAATGTCCCACAGCTTTTTAATCCACTCAGCTACTGATGGGCACTTGGGCTGTTTCCAGATCTTAGCTACTGTAAACTGCCCTGCTATGAACATCGGGGTGCATATATTCTTTCTGATTAGTGTTTCAGGATTCTTAGGATTTGTTTCTAGGAGTGGAATCACTGGGTAAAACGGCAGTTCCATTTTTAATTTTTTGAGGAACCTCCATACTGTTTTCCACAGTGGCTGCACCAGTCTGCATTCCCACCAGCAGTGTACTAGGGCTCCCCTTTTTCCACACTCTCTCCAGCACAAGTCGTTTGTTGATTTGTTGATGGTAGCCATCTAAAGAACTTAATAAAATGATGAACAGAATAGATTCAATGACATGGAAGCATGGATGAGACTGACGAATGTCAGAGGGATGGAGGAGGGCGGGTGGGTGGAGGGGGAGAGAGTAACCAAAGAATTTATATGCATATATGCACAACCCAAGGACATGGACAATGGTGTGGAGAGGGACTGGGGAGGGGGAGGGGACGGGGTAAAACGGGTCATTGGGGAGAAAAAAGGACATTTGTAATATTTTAAACAAAAATAAAATTAAATTTACCAAAAAAAAAAAAAAGATAAGGAGACCACCTAAGGCCAGACCAATAGGGTTAGAACTGGTAGAGGCAAGTTGTACTTCAGAACAAATTCAGGTTCCTGCAAAGTGAGACAAACATGTGTGCGTGTGCATGTGCATGTGTGTGCATGTGTATGGGAGCGTGCATGTAAAAGAAACAAAAATGGAGAGAGAGACAAAGAGAAATACTGAAATATATTTCCTCAAGGTAATTTTTTTTTTCCTGGAGGAGACTGAATGAATGGAAAGAATACTGGACCAGGAATTGGGAGACTTGGGTTTGGACTTGGAGCTTGGTCTCCCTGAGCCCATTGCTTACCTACCTGAACCTTGACTCCATAAGCTGTGAAAGACCTCACAGAGTTAATAACAGGTACAACTACCTTGAAAGTAAACTTGGTAAACAATGCAAGCTATTATTGCTATTATTACAGAAGTATAATACTACAATTAATTATTAATAAAGGGTGCCCTGGCTGGTGGCTCGGTTGGAGCATCGTCTCATACCCCTTCCTTCCTTCCTTCCTTCCTTCCTTCCTTCCTTCCTTCCTTCCTTCCTTCCTTCCTTCCTTCCTTCCTTCCTTCCTTCCTTCCTTCCTTCCTTCCCCTTCCGTCTCACTGCACACTCCTAATTCACTTTTTCAAATAATAATTGAGCACCATCTTTGTAAGACATTGTGCTGGGCTCTGGGAGAGCCACCGAATAAGTAGAGCATGACCCTTGCCCTCAAGGAGGGTCTACTCTGGGAAGTATTGGAGGTAGAGCGACTGGTCTTAATTCATCACTTTTCCATTGCAATGGAATGGTAAGATTGAATCAGGCCAGGGCACGACACATAATCGAGCCTTTGACTGCACGGTTCTTTCCATCATAAATGCCATCCCTTTTCCTTATTAGATGGTGAACTCCTTAGAGATCAGTTTAAGTGTTTGCTGCCTGGAAAAGTCTGCACTGCTTGCCCGGAGTTAGCAACCTCCTCTGCTTTGTTTCCATAGTACTTGGAATTACACAGACCTGGATTCAGATCGGTGCTTTGTCCCTTAACAACTATTTACCAGTTACTGTGGGCTAGTTACTTGACCTCTCTGATCACCAGTTATATTATCTGCAAAATGAGGCCAATAATGCTTCTCTTGAAGTGGTAGTGTCGTGAAGATTAAATGAGCTAATGTAATATAGATGCCTAGAACAGTTGGTGAGCCTCAAAATATGGGTTCAATGAATGAATAATATTGATAATTCTGTTAAACATATACGTAAAGCATGATTCCCACACTACACTAGGTGATCCTTGAGGGCAACACCAAGCTTCCTGCTTACATCTCTGAGGCTTTGCCCACAGGAAGCTCTCCATAAATATTTGGTGAATGAATGAATAAAAGAATGGATGAAAGTGGTAGTTGTGGGCAAGTAAAAGAGACACAGTTAATTTACCAATATGTTTGTGATTGAATTATATTTTTGTGAACTCATTAACAAAGTGGGAATGAAGTAGGAGAAAGTAATTGATTATGTCAGAAAGCATAAAGCAAATGTCTGCAACCCAGCAATGCTGCTGATAAAGCCAACTGTCTTGACAACTGGAGTGAATTAGCTTATATTTGGATATCTCATGAGCCTGCAAAGCTGCCAGAATATTTGGGTGAAGAAGGTAGTTTTTCAAAAACATGACATATTGTCAGGTCACCAGGTTATTTTCTCTCCTAATAACAGAATACTTTAGTGTTTTGGGGTGAGAGTACTCCTTTGCTGTAATGAATTTATAATACATTAAGATGAGTTATGCAAATGTGATCATAATTACAGTGACTTTGAGTTTATGATTTCTTCTATTAATAATTCTTCAGTGGTTTAGCAGTACGAGAGTTCAAGATATCAAAAATTGCTCTGGTTTTATGTATTACTACCCCCTCTTTTGACCTCCCAGGAATAAATGTTTACTAAATGAATATATGTCAAGGTGAAAATGTTCTCATTGCAATTTCTCATAGGGAGGGAACTGCCTTTGATTAGGAACCTATCCTGATAAATCACTTGGGGACAGATGAGATCCTGAGAGTATGGGATGTTAGGACCTAAAGAAACAAGAGGCAGCAGAAGGGACAGGAATTTGAGGATGGGAGTAAAGAGCCTGGAGACTAAAGAGGGGGTGGGGAAGGATAGACGGGACGGCTGTGCAACAGGGCAGGAGGCTAGAGCCCAAGTTGTAGAAATTGCTTAGATTCTTGTGGAAACAGAATTGTTTAAAATTAAATTTCAACTTCACTAGCTGTTAGGGAAATGGAAATCAAAACTTCATACCTATTAGAATGGCTATTAACAACAAGATGAGTAGTAACAAGTGTTGGAGAGGTTGTGGAGAAAAAGGAACCCTCACTCACCGCTGGTGGGAATGTAGACTGGTAGAGTCATAAGAAAAACAGTATGGAGGGTTCCAAAAAATTAAGAATAAAATTACCATATGATCCAGCAACCCTTCTTCTGGGTATCTAACCCCCAAATTTGAAAACATTTATTCACAAAGGTATATGTACCCCCATGTTCATTGCAGCACTATTCACAGTGGCCAAGACATGGAGACAACCAAAGTGTCCTTCGATAGATGACTGGGTAAAGAAGATGTTGTACATACATACAATGGAATACTGCACAGCCAGAGAGAAGTTGAAATACTGCCATTTGTGACAACATGAGTGGATCTTGAGAATATCATGCTAAGAGAAATAAGTCAGACAGAAAACGTCAAGAACCATATGATCTCACTCAAATGTGGAATATAAAAGTGAAAGCAACAAATGAACAAACAAGAAAAACTAACAAAAACTCAGAGATACAGATAACAGCATGGTGGTTACGAGAAGGAAGGGTGGTGGTGGGAGGGAGTAAAGGTTAAAGGGGCTCAAATGTATGGTGATGAAAGATTAGACCGGGTGGTGGACACACAATGCACTACACAGATGTAATTTAGAATTGCACCCTTGAGACCTATACATTTGATTAACTAATGTCATCCAATACATTTAATAAAAAAGAAAAAAAATTAAATTTTAAGTTGCTTCCACTACCGGACTGTAAATTGAATCTCCAGAAATCTTAAAAAAATCTTTGCTTAGAAATTACCAGCAGCCTGAGTCCACTTTTGGGTTGATGTAGTCCCAAACAGGGAATCGTTAGCAGGAGATGAGAGCCAACTCGAACCCTGGTAGAGAAGTGGTCTTTGCTCCAACTCCCTGTCCCATCTCGATATTTCACAAGAATCCTGGGGAGGGTTTTGGACCTTCCACAATTTTCTGGAAGGATTAATTATCCAGATCTTGAAAGAAGAAAGAGTGAAGGGGCTAGGAGTGTGAGTTCAAGTCTGTTACCTCTGTGTCTCTGTATTACCTCCAGCACTTAGCTTTTAAAAGTGTCATGTGTAAAATAAGGTTAATCATAGTAATAGCACCTCCACTGCAGGGAGGATTAGAGAAAGCTAGTAAAGTGCTTAGAACAGTGCCTGGCATATAGCTAGCATTTCCTAAACGTTAGACAGTAGTATGATTACTGTGTATGTATGAAAACAATCTGTTTTCATTGTGTTTCTGGTCAAAATTGCTTTTGCTTAGTGTACAGGGCCGTGTACCCCGCCAGGACTTACACCTTCGTGCATTGATGGGGGTGAGTCTCAGCTCTTGGGAGAGAATTCTTACTGTCTTTTCAGGGTGAAAACACACACGTCTTAGATGTAGAAAATATCTTATGTCAGGATCTTTGACTATGGCTCACCAGCCCGTAGTTTGCAGTTTTTTAATGGTGACAGTGTGTTTTGAAAATGTACCTGGATCTCCATATTAATGGTCCATTATATTTATGTACCCTTTAGAGTTTACAAAGGGCTATGCACAGGCGCCTTGTGAATAAGGTTTATCTTTATCTTGCAAATGAGAAACTACGGCTCAGAAAGGGTAGTTATCCACACCACCTGATCCAAGGTGGCTGGAAATCAGAACTCAGGTATTCTGACTTTTTTTTCATTGATTTTTGGGAATATAGAGGATGTTCTTTATCATCTAAAGTAGCTCTACTATCTGCAAAGTTCTGCCCAGAGAGAGAAAAGCAGAGGAAGACAGTTTTGATTTATTTTGCATCTCAAAGGGATTTGTTCTCCCAATTTAAGATCAGAAGTTTATCTGCCCAAATTTAATGTAGACTTCTAGTGCTAATCTTATATATTTACCCAAATCCCTTAGAAATTTGTGATTTGCTCCAATCAATCAGCTAATTTAATGAAAAGAAAATTATAGACCCCCATTTTTGGAGAAATTCTAGCATGGTCTCCTTTATGAACCAAAAGACACTATCCCCTTGACCTTTCCATCTCCTCTCTTTTCATAGATTAAAATAGGGACCTTCACTCTGGTGCCACAACGCACACTCTTCCTGAATTAAAAAGGGAAACGCCAGTGGCTGCTTCAGTTACTCTAAATCTTCTGCTCCCTATTTTTATCTTTGTTTGTAAGATCATGATATAACAAAGCTGCAATCTATAACACCTTAGGAGACAAAATATTTGTCGAGAAGGGTCTGTCTCGTGGTAGACGAGGGAGACAGATAAGGGAGAAAAGAAGCTGCAGTTAACAGAAGGAGCCTGATTGGAGGAGAAATTAGAAACTTGCTTTGTAAAATCTTATTGTAAATATCTGTTAAGAAAACTGAGCCTGAAGCTTTAAAAACTCAAATGGAGCTAGAAACCCAGGGCTAGGGTAAGTATTGGAATTATTTTCTGACATTTGAACAGCAGAGAGTGAGCACACTCTATGCCAAAGGATAATCCTAACACCTTTACCCTGGTGATCTGATAGGTTAAGACAGCCTTAAATAGGTTCCTAAGGTGTCATTTCCACACGCAGGAGAATCTGGCTACTTAAAGCCCCGATGGTCATGGTGTGTGTGTGTGTGGGGGGGGGGGTGCTGGCTCATTGAAAGAGGGAATGGAGGTAGAAAAGGCCAGAGAGGTCTAGTCAAGGGGAAGGTTCAGGAAAGCTAACAAATCCCAAAGAGTATTTAACTTCTATAAAGGACAGGTAACGTAATAAAAAAAAAAGTATAAAATTCACTTTGCCTTCTCATTTAATACCTGCCCAGGGTTTCTCTCTTTGGGGACGCTGTGTTAATGTCTGCAGAATGAGAAACCAGGCACCAATGGATAGGGCTTCGTGTTGTTGTGCTGTAGCTATAAAAGAAACACCTAACTTTGACATTGTGAGCTGATTTTGCAAAACCCTGCGTTCCCATCCCCACTGAGGGAGGGAGAGGGAAGGACGATGACCCCGGGACAGAATGCTGTTCTGGCGTCTCCCGATTCCAGCAGGACAAAAAGGGTTTAATGCATTAGGATTCTCAGAGCAAATTGAATCTCTTCCCATCACTCTGAATATGTAATTAATGACTGTAAAGACTTTTGAACAAAGAAGGATGGCAATACCTGGCAATATTAATTAACAATGTATAGATATGAAATGTGTTCTTCCAAAGCTTTCCAATCAAATGCTAAATGGTGCTAAAGGTCTTCAAAAGCAATTAGGGGGAAGAAACATCAAGTTAACCTTCATCATCTTCACTAATTAATATTTATTGAGTGTCTAGACATCTTGGTTGGCTTGAAAAAGGAAAAGAATCTGGAATTTTATGATAATTGATGAAATACTTATGAGTTCAGTGACAAGGTAGAAAAGGTAATAAATGAGCTAGTTGAGTGTGATATGAACTACTTGAAAAATTTTAGAATTTATTGAGGAGATCTCATTAGTGGGATCCTGAATATATCTACTCAGAACTAATGAGTTATGCTTCAGAAGTATCAATTTATTTCTTTAAGAAGAAGTGTAGTTAAACTACAGCAGAATTTTTGGCTAGTGTTTGAGTTTCAGCAACTATTCTCTCTACTCTCTTCAATTCAATTCTTTTTTATTATGTGTGTCATGTACCAAAGTCCAGTGCTAGGCTTTCTCAGGGGAGATAGAAATTAAGAAATTAAGGTCATTTTTTTCCCCTCAAAGAAAAGGTCTAGTGGCTAAGGGACTTGGGTCCTGAGGAGTCTGGCTCCTGGCCAGTAATCCAGTGTGTGATGTTTTGGGCCCAACCATAAGCGATTATAAGGGTTCTACCTGCAGATATCATGGGGGAGAGCTGCCCCCCCACGCCGGACTCGGTGCGCAGCCAGTGCCTCTCAGTCTCTGAAGGGAATTGCAGGCCCCTCTGGCTGGCCATGCTTTTTGAATATTTGCATTCTTGACCCAGGCATCTTCATCCCTAATTCTCTTTAATTGGGGACTTAGGCGAAGGTTTTCTTCAGATGCCTCTGCCAAAGCCTTCTTGTGGGGCTTGGGGAGAGGGGAAAACTCTGAGGGTGCTTTTCCCCACTATGACTCAGTGCTCAGTATTTTCATTCTCCTACCTCTTCCACCTTCCCCCAGGCCCTAAGGTCCATAAAACTTCAGGACTCTTCTGTTTGGGGTCCCCCACAGGGATACAATGCCCACAGCTGAACCAATTCACCTGACTCGTGACCAGTGTGCCATTCCATGGGGGGTAATGGAACAGGGCTTTCTTTGGTTTTAGCCTCTTGTTTTTACTATCATATAAGCGGTTAAAGGCTTCACTGTTACTTCCATTTTGGCTTATTTGTTTAATTGGCTACTTGGACACCTGACAGTTCTGCTGAGCTCCTAGCAGGTTCTATCACTTCCTAGCTGAACAAGACTGGGCAGGTTACTGAACTTTCCAAACATTCAGTTTTCCTACCGTAAAATAGATGCAAGACTGTTATAGTATCTATTCCACAGGGTCGTTGGGGAAGGTTACAGGAGATATGCATGTGGCTGGCATATGGGTAAGTTTTTAATACATATTAGCTATTATTAACAGTACTGATAGAAATCTCACAACCTTCTGGGAGGGTTGGGAGTAGTCATTCATTCAGTGTATATTCTGCATTTACTCCGCGTGCTGTTCTAGAGAGATAAGACGCACTGTGTCTTGTTGACTTTCAAAGATGCTTAGAGTTTAGAGGGAAGGCAGATATGCAGCCAACCACAGCTGAAAATGAGGCATCTACAAAATGATATGGGCACTTACAAGCAAAGGCAGTTCCTTGGTGAGGATATTTTTGGTGAAAGAAATAGAAACCCAATTCAGATTATTTTAACTAACTTGAAAATTTACTATTGCACATAACTGAGTGTTGAGAAATTCTTCTGCCCAGTGATGCTGTCAAGGACCCAAATTCTTTCCATCTTTTTGCTCTAATAGTGTTGGCTTCATTCTCAAGTTTTTAGGAAGAAGGCACAATATTCAAGCACATCCAAATGTGATAATGTATAGAAGAAGGAGAGAAAACATTTATTTCTGTATCTCTTCTTAGGAGTGAAGAAACTTTCCCCTGAAGTGCACTAGCCATCTTCCCTTTCCCTCATCTCATTAGTGAGACATGGGTTATATGCCTGCACGAATCCCTGCCGAGAAACGAGAGCACCCTCAGGCTCGGGGCAGGGGCTGGGGGCCTCTCCCAAAGCGCGGGGCTGCCTGGGGAAGCGCGGGAAGCTGAATCTGATCAAGGTTATGGTAGACGGGAGGCAGGATGTGCGTTTGGTGGGACGAACATGTCCACTATAGGCACCCAATGTACATGAGAGAATTAAGAAAAACTTACACGTGAGTTAAGACTCCTAACTGAGACTTGAAAGAAAGATGTAAACTTTGAAAAGTAAATAATAAAGAGAGGATTATTTTATTTTATTTTTTAATGGTAAAGGGCATACCAAACAGGGAAGAACAAATGAAAAGGCAAAGAAACATGAAGCAGCATGAGGCTTGGCTTCCTCCAAGATGGACCACCAGGGATTAG
This sequence comes from Miniopterus schreibersii, assembly GCF_964146895.1. Taxonomy (NCBI): domain Eukaryota; kingdom Metazoa; phylum Chordata; class Mammalia; order Chiroptera; family Miniopteridae; genus Miniopterus; species Miniopterus schreibersii. The sequence continues at coordinate 42,751,620 of NC_138101.1, read as the reverse complement.
ACTTACTTTCTCACCTGGAACAAAGCATCGGTTTTCGAAACAATGGATGTTGGGCAACAGGGGACAGTGATCCTGAGACACGGGAAACTAACAGGGCCGTTCGTACAATTGCTCCAGTTCACTCTTGAGAGCGTTTCCAGGTGATGGCACAGGGAGGATGTGGGATTATAGAGAAAATGTTTTTGTTTCTGCACAGTAGGGCTTTCTGAAAAATTTTACTGAAACTTGGAATCTGACCCAAAGAGCAAGGTTTAGAAATTAATTTACAACTGTGTAGATAGCGAGAATTCCAGAGAGATTTAACTAACTCCACAAATATGTGTTTGCATTTCAAGAGAGGGTAGAACCTGGAATTTGGAAACATCTCTGAGTTGTAAATCTGGAGTCACTGGGAATATTTTTTCCCTGGAGAGATTTATTTACATTACAAAAGGTTAGAGCAAGACATTTCTAAGGAGCCTTTCTCAGAAATGGGACAGAAGGCAGCTGCTTCTTTTTCCTGCTCACAAGCACAGGAAATTTATTTCCCTGTGTCCCTTGGCTATAGGGTGAGCTTGCTGTTCATAGCAGACAATTTTTCATATGTGGTTGTCTTCATAGGGGGTGACACTGCTATGTTACTTACTCTGACTATGCTGTGAGTATAATAAGAAATCTAACTGGTCCCCAAACCTCAGGGTCCATTAAGGATAAAATTAATAAAGATGAATATTGATACATAACAGAGGGAGAACCCAGGCAGAGTTTGGTAGACTCCCTAAATTAAGGAGATGGGACCGAGAATCTCGGGAGACCAAAGTGACTAGAGTTTGCAGGAAAAAGTTACAAAGAGGAGATCACCACACCTAGGGGGAAACCTGAGGACATGAGGAAGATTCTCTTTGAATAGTCAGTGGATTACTGATCAGCACGTGCATGTGAGAAAGCTACAAGGTGGCAAATAATCCAAAAGAATTAGAAAACAGTGCTTGGCACTAACGCAGTTCCAGGAAAGCTGTTTATTGCCATAAGCCAAACTGGAAAAATTCAGGTTATGGGGGGTTGTGTTGAATACTCAGAAAGGCTTTTCCTCAGTACTGGGGAATAATTAGCCCTAGAGGGAAGTACCACTTGGGACCTGCCTAGCAAATAATAAAAGCAAGGCCCCAAAAGATCCGACTGTTTCTAGGTAACTAAGCTGCATCCCAGCATCCAGCCAGTTAACATTTACAATGTCTGTCATTGAAACAAAGATTACCAGGCACACAAAAAAGTTAGAAAAACATGATCTATAGTGTAAAGAATAATTAGCCAATCAAAAACAGTGTGTGACTGACACGGATGTTAAAATAAGCAGACAAGGGCACTTAAACATTGTAACTATATTCCACACGTTCAAAAGTTAAGTAGAGAGATGGAAAATACAAAAAATACCCAAATTAAACTTCTAGAGATGAAAACTATAATGCTTGAGATAAAAATATGATGTATGGTATTAGTGACAGGTATTAATGATGTGAGGAAAAAAGATAAGTAAACTTGAAGACACAATAATATTAACTATCCAAAATGAAACCAGAGAAGAAGAGATTTTTGTTGTAAATGAAAAGGGCATTAGTGACCTTTGGGAGAACATCAAGTGGCTAATATTCATGGAATTGCATAGTCCCAAAGAAGAGAATGGGTGGGGAGGTGGGGAACAGAAAAAAAATATTTGACGAAATAATTGCTGAAAGTTTTCCAAATTTAATAAAAACTATAAACAAAATCTAAGCACAGGAAACACGAAGTGAGAAAAACCAAGGCACACGATAATTAAGTTGCTTAAAACCAACGATATAGACAAAATCTTAAAAGCAGGCATAGAAAAAGACATGTTGCCTACAGAGAAACAAAGATGAGGATGGCAGCGGATTTATCAGGAACAATAAGAGAACATGGTATTGGTATGTTTAAGGAATTATAAGCAATTGGTGTTGGTAACACTTAAGTCACGGGGAGGTCTGAGGGGTTAGGCAGGGGCTGTGGCGGGGGATATGTCTACATAGGTTTGCTGAGCACAGACAGTGAAAGGGCTGGGTGCCCTGTTACAGATGCTAAAATTTACCCTGGAGGTATGGGGAGCTGTTAAAGAATTTTGGGCAGGCAAATGTCATCAGATTTGCACGTTAGAAAGATCATGCTACTGACATTGCTAATACAAATGTATTAATAAGTGGACAAGTGAATGAATAGAAGAGACTGGTTTGAAAGGCTGAGAGAATGGAAGCAGTGATTGCAATCATGCTACTGTATTCATTCATTGCGTTCACTCATTTGTCTAACACATGCTTGTGAGGTCTTCCCATATACCAGGCTTTAAGCCAGCTCCTCGATGCTGCAGCGAGCATAGTGACTGTCTCAATAAAAGGCATGCGGCTCTGTAACTATGTTGTAGACGTCCTTCCATGTCAATATGAGTAGACTGCTTTTATTCTTTATAGAAGCTGCAAGGTATTCATTCATTCATCCATCCATCCATCCATCCATCCATCCATCCATCCATCCATCCATCCATCCATCCACCCATCTATCCAACCAGCCAGCCAGCCAGCCAGCCAGCCAGCCAGCCAGCCAGCCAGCCAGCCAGCCAGCCAGCCAATATTTATTTAGTGTCTTTGATTTGCTTGACTTTGGGTGAGGTAACAAACATACAGCAGTGAATAAAAAAGACTTCCTGCATCTATGAAGCTTAAAACCTAGTTGAGGGTAAGAATAAACATATAATAAATACATAAATTAAAAACCATATATAGGCGTATACCAGAAATCATCCTTTGATGTGCAGCCAAGATACGCTCTTCCTCTTAGATTTCATCAAGGCTGGATAGCTGAAGGCCTGCTTTAATGTCATTCCTGGCATCTCCGAACTTTGTGTGACCTGATGATCATATATGTTACCATTATGTGTAATCAGGAAAACTAAGTAATTTAAGGAATTATGAATTTCAGATTTATTGTTAATATATAAAAATCTGTCAAATATCAGCATGCATTCTTTTGCAGGAAAAAATATAATTGTTTTACATGCTGAAATTCTATTAGTTGATTGAAGTATAAGTGTGTATTTTTTATTAAGGGTAAAATAATTAGTGATGGTGGTGAAAGTTATTAATGTTATTTAAAAAACCAAACATTAAGTATTTCCAAATGGCTTTATAGGGAAATAGATGAACAGGCAATACAAATGAAGAGAGAGTGTGTTTTCTACACACTTTCAGGAAGAATATTATGTATATTGTACTAAAAAATGTTTATGAATATGTAAATAGCAATAATAACAATTTTATTATACTACTAACAATAGTAAAAGTAGTAGTCATAGTAATAATGGTGGACTATATTATTCTAATCTGTAGATTATATGCTAGAATTTATCACATTAAGCAAAATAATTTGTAAGAACTGTATTTGTTTTAGTTACTTAATTCCATTTAGGCCATGGATGTTTTTTAAAAATGGGTTATTTGGGATTTCTTCACATCTTGTGAGGATGGATTAAAAGCAGAATGTTAACTTTGGCACCTCAGTATTTTGCAGGGATGAAAAACTCCATAATCATATTCAACATCCATAAAAATACTCTTTGATTAAAGCATTATAAAACATTTGAAGAAAATAAGATGTTAGGGAAAAATGAGGTATTGTACCTAAAACACATTTTGTTTATATAACAAGCCTAGAAACATGGACTCCGTTTGAATCCTTTCCGAAGATGATTCCTTATAGTTATGAGTCTATGAAGACTAAACATTAAAATTAGAAGTATTGTTCAAATGGTTATTAAAGCCCATGTACAATTTTCAATAAAGATGAAGAATTTTTGAGGTATGTACATAAATTTAATTAAAAGTTTCTTCTGGAAAACAAACTACTGAAAATTTCTTCTTCCTGAATTATGTATGCTTTGAACCCAAAGGCAGTGTATTAAATGTATTACTTCTGTAAATCATACATTAGACATTTGGGCATGTAGACAGCCATATGTCTTTTTTAAAGTTTGACAGCCTGGTGGATTAATGATAAATTCAACTTTGTTTCTGTTTACTAGCTTGTTGAGAGATATGGGGTCTATCATAGCCAACAACATAGCGAATCTGATTGAAGAAATATTTATTGAATAGAAAACTAGAAGAGATACTGTGATGTGATTGACACTGACAATGGGACAGACATGGTGAAGACTCTGTGTGATTCAGGGATCATAATCAGTAGTTTGTTCATACCCCTTAGTTGTGTGTTCAGAAAGTAATTATAGCAAAAAATGTAAGAAGATTACTGAACTGTAGACAGGAGATGGTGGGCCACTATCAACATTCTTCTTCAACAAAAGGCAAGTTTCATGACCTACAAGACATTTTTCAGCTACCTTGTCAAGGACTTGTACAAGGTATCCACAAAGGATGGAAGAGAAACTATTACATGTTAAAAAGGCTACTCAAAAGAAAGGCATAATATTATAGTTGGCAGGCAAAATATCAGTAGGACAGCATTCGCTATCAAAGGGCTGCTTGAAGAGAAAGCAGCTTGTTTTGAGAACCCACTGCAGAAATGATCAATGTGAAGGACATTGAATGTGCAAATGTTCCTTACATGGTACCTTACATGGTTCTCCCAGCATCTGACGGCAGAGAAGGTGCTGCTGTTGGTGCTCATGCAATAAACACTGAGGTCCATATGCAAAGTCCAGAGCTAATTTTTCTATCTTGAGAGTTACATTGTTCTGTGTCCACATTTCTAGACCCAAGGTTTAAGGACAGATTTAAAAAACTGATTGCATTAAAAGTAAACACATGCAAAATTATTAAACATCAGATAGCAGCAAGGGAAACAACCTTACCAGGGCTTCTGAAAATGATCAGAAAGTGTGTTTCTCAGGCAAGGCCCGGAGTTTGTGGGATTGGTTCAATGACATATCACCACTCTTAACCAAACCTTTAAATCCAGGAGTAGAAGAGATAAGAAGTCTTTATCTATTGAGCTACTATTAAAAAAGAGGAAAGCCTTGGTGGTGACAAGACATGGGGCAGCGCAGGCTGACTGTTAATTTGGTTCCCCTTCAAATGGGTACTTTAAACATATTTATTCTATGTTTGTTCAAAGGCAGGATGAATTCTGCAGCTCTCTACATGGGAAGGGCCAAAAACAGGAGAGGGGCCTCCAACTTTTCTTATGACCTCAGGCAGTTCAGCTCCGGCCCCAAAAGTGTCTAAAACAAAAAACACAAAGCCCTGCAGTCGTGTCCCCCCCCCCCCCCCCGTCCTCCTTGCACCCTGCCACTCAAGCACACCCACGGGGTGTCTCGCTGTGCCCCACTGTGCCCATTCTCAGCTGGAGGGCGTTAACTCGCCCCTGTGCCGCAGCCTCCCCGAGAGGCAGAGGTGGTTCCCTTTTGTAGCATTTTCAGCGCTGCTTTAATGCCTTTAGAAATCCGTGTCCCAGGCAGCTGGCTGCGTCCCCGAACTTGGCCTCACATAGATCTCACCTTCCAGTGTCGCCAGTTCAGCCTGATCATTGGAAAAGCCCTTATTTGCCTTTTCAACATTCTGCTCTGAGGCTTCCTGCTTTGTATCTCTATAGGTCTCGGCGGAAAATAATAACAGTTGTGAAGGGTGTCACTGTGCTTGCGAAGGAAAGACACTCCCTACACCCACGGCTTTCCTCGGTGGCAGAATGTTCCTGTCAGTTTAACTCACCTTTTTGGAAATATGTTCCCATCGCTCGTCTCCCACAGGTGCTCAAGCTGGGAACTCCTTTTTAGCTATTTGACATCAAATCTACTTTACTTCTTCAGTAACTCATTCCTAGGTTTGGGGGGGAATCCAATGCTAACTAGAATGATTTCTTTATTAATTTTTTTCTTTGCAAAAATGGGGCACTGTGAGTAAAGTTAATGTTTGAACAGTAAAACTGGTTTCATTATAGGCAATCAACATATTTTTTTCATTTGTAAAAAGAGAGTGAAACCTCATTTCCTGCAGCTCAGAATTATTTTGAAGCTCAGGTGAAATGAAATAGTGAATGGATCTAATTACAATTCTTTCCCCCCATTTTACGGAAGAGATTCTCTTTTGACCTGGAAAGAAATCGGTACAAGGAGTAGTTGTTTATTCTAAACTTAGGAATTGAGGGGGTAAAGGAAATGAGCTTTTAGCTCCTTTGTTCCTTGGGAAGCTGCCCACTGTGTCTCTTTTCACTGAGTGTGAAGCAGGGAGATGGTCTGGATAGGGGATGTGCTAAATATAGGGGTGGGATGGGGTCACTTGGACACCCTGGGAGAAGAGCAGCCAGAGCCCTGGGGCACCCAGGGAGACCCCACTCTGCTGCTCCCTGCCGCCTGCCCACCCCCGTCTCCCACTTTAGGCTGGAAAAGGGCGTTGGGGAGGCCAAGAAGAGAAACTCACAAGTTCTTCAGGAGTTTGAAAGTCATTGCTGTCATCAAGAGAAAAGAGATTCTTAACCGGCAATTCTTTCCTCTCTCCTTTACTCCTCACATATCTCCAATGTCTCTTTTTTCTCACCAACCTAAAATCCTGCATGGCCCTCACTAGGCCTTTTCTCCTCATGAATCTTTAGTCACACACAATAAGTTGAAAATAGCAAAGGCTTGGGGCTGTTAAAATATTTTGTTAGTTGTCTCTTGCCCTCCAGGGAAATTTTAGTAAACTTCTGTTATTACCACTATTTTCTATGAAAAATCACCTCATCTCCAATCACTGGATTCTTTTTGGAATCCACATTTTGCTGGCTCTGGCTTCTGTGAATTCAAGTTATCAGCCCCTGTGAATTATAAGAGGATCATCGTGCCCCTTTGAACAAACTCTAATCAGCTGCAGCTCGTTGTCTGCCATTTCTTTCCGCTTCTCTTTTGGCACCTTGCAGATTGAAACTCCTGTACGTAAGGGTTCACTCTGAGGGCAGAGTCTAGAATACCCTGTTTGGGTGGGAACCCGAGTTACCGCATGAGAAGCATCTGAGAGGAAGCCAGGGCATGAGTCAGGAGAAAGAGAAAAGTAAGACAAGTTTCATCTTGGGAGTCATGAGAAGTAAGGTTTATAGTGTGGGGAGGTGTGGGTGTGTGCTTCTCAAATGAATATTATCCCACTGGACTTAAAAAGGTGTGAGAGCCTCGAAGAAGTACCAGGGCCATCCTGAAAACCACATGCCTGAGAACAAGACCGAGTGAAACGTTTCCAGGTGAAATTATAGAAAGCGTTATATGATGCACTTGGGAAAGTGGAGTTAGGACACCATCCACACTCTCCCACGTCCCCTGTTAGAGTAGAGCTTCTTTAAAAGGGTCAAGAGGGATTTGCCGTATGGTTTTCCTTTTTGTTTTTGTTGTTCTGTTGTTGTTATGATGTTTACTCTAGTGTTTTTTAAAATTAAGGTACTATGTACATTCAATGGAGAGGACAGCATTTCAGTGACCTCTATTTTTGTTTTCTCTATTGGCAAGTTAAGACTGACTATTTAAAAATGCTTTAACTTGGAAAGAAAACACCTTAGTGATTTTAAGAGTCTCGTGCTCTACTGACTGAACTAGCTGAGCCCTTAGTGATTTTCACATGCTATTGCTTTTGATTTTCTATCTAATCAGGGCACAGAACTGAACCCTGTACAACCTAGAATAAGAGGTGATAAAGTCTTTGATGCTCTTGAAAAGGTGGGGAGACATGATCTGCACAACTTCCCTAATTAGTCCGCAGTATTTTCCCCTTGTGGTGCTTTCAAGCTTCCTCTTTGGCTTTTGGGACACACAGCTAAGCTCCTAAAATAGTTTGGTAGCAAAATAATAATAATGATAATGCCCCTTTATTTTCATAAAATTTACTTTATAATCAACTAATAAATGATTGGGATAATGAATACATGCACATGGTACTAATTCCAAGAGTACATAGGTGTTTCCAGTGGAAGGCAGGTTTCCCTCCCACTCTGTCCCTGCAACCATTGAGTTTTTCTCTTTTGATGCAACCATAGTTACCAAGGGAAGCACTTCAAATGGAAATAAAAGGAAATTATTCATCACCTTAGTTTTTCAATTTAAAATTGGAAATAACCCCTTAATAATAATTGCTGAAATAGTTTCTAGTTTAATAATTTATTTGTGTTTGATATTCTCCACCCTCTTTAATATAACTGTAATGTCCCTAGAGTTCAAAATTACCCATATTCTTGGATGATCCCTAAGAATTTCTGAAGGTACTGAAAATGTCTCCTTCTATCCAAAATGAATCACGATGGTTTCTTTCTGACTTCAGACCAATGGTCAGACTTCCTAATTCAGCCCAACTACCAATCAATTAAAGGCTAAAAAGGGTTAGAATTTTGAAAATCACGGAAGCCCAATTAGACTCTTGCTTTTAGTTACAAATGTTTGAGATAGCCTCTTTCATCCTAATCATAATTTGCAGAAATGTTTTCTCTTGGTTTAATTGGACTTCTTACCATCTGTTTTCTTCTGGGGATTCTAAGAAAAAGGAGAGCCTGGTTTACAACATTTTTCACAATATTGGTGTTTCTAAAGGTGCCATGATTTAGAATTTCCAATCTGCTTCCTATTTCTCTTGAGACTGTGAAGGGAGGAAGTGATGGAAGAGAAATGAGGTTTGCTACCTGGGACCTCTGTTATTTGTGCCTAGGCTTGAAGTCAGGCCATTGGAATAGAGGGTTGAGATCCCTAAGGGAATGTGAGTGTGAAACAATAAAAAGTTCATAAAATTGGCCTCTGGTTGTCACTCCCATCTTGAAAACAACAACAAAATGCTGAACTATCTAAAAATAAGCAACTCTCGTTAGATCCCTCAGAGAATTGGCCACAGGGCAAACTGCTCCTCACAAAACTGGAGTGACAGACAGGTGGATACAGAAAAATCACAGTTTACCAGAGCAGAAACCTCTGCAGAAACTACCACCATGGTAGAAAAACCAAAAGTGCGACTGGTGAATTGTTAGAGATTCAGTGTGGACAAGTTTGAGAGTTAAAAACTCCAGGAGGGTCTAGGCTTGGGGGGTGGGGTAGAAGAGACACACTTTTGTGAGTTTTAGCTCCAGGAGCTCTACCACATTCTCAAACTCTAGATAGAACTTTCTTCATGCTTCAGCCGGGGGAGTAGCTATTTTGAAATATGCCTAGACCATCTGTTCTGAACAAGGCCTGCTTCAAGGGGAACTGTTTTACCAGAGCCTAACAGACTGGGGTTTTACCAGCACCTAACCCACCTGGGGGAAGAGAAATACCCAATTCCAGCCCTTCATAATCTTGCTGTTTCACCCAAGGGAAAAAGAAACAAAACAAAACTGAGATGCACAGGCTCACTAAAAAGCTGAGACATAATCATAGGACTACAGAATGCTTTCTCTCCCCTCATCCCACCACATCAAGACTCCTGTGTAATAATGGGATTACAGTGGGAAGAACTTCATGTCTCAGATCATATTGAAGGAGAAGTCTCTAGGAAATCCCAAAGACAACAGGGGCTACAGAAACAAGGACACCAGAAGAAATTTTTGCCTCTGGCTCCTACAGCCACAGGGAATACTAAACACAGCTTAACTCCTAGCCAGATAAACAAAATATCACGTGAAAGGCCTATTTGCTACAGTTCCTTTTCCCCAGTTCATCATATCTAGCTTTCAAGAAAAAAATTACAAGACATACTAACAGACAACAGAACAAACCAGTTCTCTCTCTCTCTCTCTCTCTCCCCCCCTTCTCCCCCCCCCCACACACACTATGAAGTCATAGAGCAACAAGCATCGTAATTAACCTCAGATATGGCAGAGATTTTGAAATGATCAGACCTGGAATTTAAACCAGCTATGATTAGTATGTAAGGGCTCAATGGAAAAAGTGACAACATGCAAGAACAGGTGGGTAAAATCATGCCCAGGGCTTTCAGTTGTACTTAGAAGAAGGGAGAGAGAAAAGTATGCCTGTTCCATCTTCCTGGAAGTGGTACTCTTAACTATAACTCTAAAAAAAATTTGTTCTGTTTCTCTTCATTGTCTTCATTTCCCCTTAAGTTCCCGTTTCTTTGTATTTAGTTCTATTTCTTTCTTTAATATTAAAGGCTTTTTTCCAGAGGCGTGGTTACCCTGACAGTCCAGGCACATATATTGCTGCTTTCTGAAATAGCAGAGGAAGCCTTCTGCCTCTATGTTTCCCCAAGCTGTTCTTTCTGCTGCCACAAATTCCTATATCCTAAATATTTAGGTTTTGCATAAAAAAAGCAAAAACATCTTCCAGTACTTTTCTGCTTCCAACTTTACTACTCAGCTCTTTAGAGATGAAAAGCAACCTTTCTGATATTTGAGTGTAGGACAAGAAGGGGAAATAAGGGAGAATAGGCTTGTGTGAATTAATATCCCAAAATATTATTCAGTCACATTTATTCTGCTGGATATGTATCTCCAGGTCTCACTGAAAACTCTTTCCCGCATTGCGAGAATCCAAGGAACCCCTCCACCTCCTGCCAGCTTGCCCACGGGGGTCTGCTAACTGCAGGACCTTCCCAAGGCCTCTAGCAGGGAAAGAGGCAGGACCAGTGCTGACCACGGGGCCGTCCTCAGCCTCGGATGTCTGCAGCCACTCCCTTCCTGCTTTATTCTTGTCAATGTTTGTGCCGAGGGATAATGCGACTCTCTGGAGATTATATATTCTGGAAGAATTAGAGCCGGCAGGCCCCTTCCAGGAGGGCCTCGGGAGAGCAGAGTCCTCTGAGGATAAGACAAAGCTGGGGCAGGCACAGGGCAAAGGGCACTGTTCACATGGGAAACAGTGAAATGGGGCCTGGGTGATGCGGGCACGTCTGGCTCACTTAGGCTGCAGAGGGAAAGATGGGAACGGCTTCCCCTGGGCTCGAGCAGTGTGGGCCTGGGAGGCTTAAGGAGAGAAGAATGGCCGATCTGTCATTTTTCCTCCAAGCAGGAACCTCTGACCCGATCCAGGGAGAAAGCGGCCGTAACTCGGCCACGCTCACAACTCAGCCAGAGCTGGAAAGACAAGGATGTAGACGAGAGTGGGGAAGGGACGTCCAAGGGATTGCAATCATGTGGTTTCTGTGTTCCCCAGCTGGCCCTGGAATGAATGATTCTGAGTTACGCTGTTTGACATTAGGCATCAAAAAGTAAATTAATGTTTTTCCTATTATGCCTCAAATTGAGACATTTAGTAAATTCACTAAATTTAAACATTTACTGAAGATTATTTTTGGTCTATTTATTGAGAAAAGTTGTCAGTTCGGTATTTTGACAGTTAGAATAAGCAAGTCATCCTGAGCTCTTTGACCTGGGTCTCAGCGGCTGTTGGAAGACCGCCTTCCCTCAGGAACCCGCCCGTGGGGCGGTCAGATTCCGCGACCTTGAGGTTCATCTGCCTCTGCCTCTAACCCCTGGAAGGAAACTGGGCCCCTTCACTGCGCTTGCCTTCAGGGAAATGCAACGGCTAATACTGGTGTGCGATTAAGAAGGTAACATAAAAATTTTACGAGTCTGATCTAAATGCCTCCTTTTGACAAAAATTTTTGATTACTTCTCCTCTTTTTGATAGATTGTGAGAATATTTCCCAGGTTCAGTTGAGGTCTAGTTAGTCTTTTCTTAGTATGGGTCACAGAGAGCAATGAAGATATACTTAAAACAGTAATTTGGTTTTGGTTTTTATCATTAACATCACTCTCCCTAGTGGTCCCAAGCTTCTGAGATTCCTCGCTCCCCAACTTTATTCTCTGGGTGCTGAGGCTCCTGTTTTGTCCCCAAATCCACTTTTCTTACTTGTGTTATATCCTAATGGTCATGCGTTTTTATATCAACAAATATTTCTCTTCACTCTGTCTTAATAAGTTCTGCTTCCTGCTAGTAAAGCAGAAGGAAGAAAGGGGGTGAGTGACTGGGGAAGAAAAATTCTGTTTTGACTTTCTAGAATATCTAGATTTTGTTGATTTTTTTCCTGGGTCATGTTCAGACGACGTACTGAAGAGCTGTGGGAGAGGTTGTGGCGGGAGCAGAAAGAGGCCAAAAGGGATTTTGCTCTCAGGGGGCTGTATTAGTTTGCTAGGGCTTCCATAACAAAATACAGCACAGTGGGTGGTTTAAACAACAGAAATTTATTTCTTCACTGTTCTGGAGGCTAGAAGCCCAAGATCAATGTGCTGGCGGGATTGGTTTCATCTTAAGGCCAGCCTCCTTGTATTGTAGATGGCTGTCTTCTCTCTGTCTTCATGTGGTCTGTTCTCTGTGCATCCACATGCCTGTGTCCTACTCCGTCCTCTTTTTATAAGGATACCAGTCGTATTAGATTAGGTAGGACCCACCCACATGACCTCATTTTACCTTAATTACCTCTTTAAAGACCCTCTCCAAATACAGTCACATTTTAGGTACTGGGAGTTAGCTCATCAATATATAATTTTGGAGGGACACAATTCAGCCCCTAGCAAGGGCTGGGGTGGGAGAGGGCGAGGAGCTGGGAAAGCCATGTAGCTTCCTTTCTTAGCTGGAAGAGAGAGATTCACCAGTCTGGAGCCTGGGGAAATGTTATAACCTTACACTTTATAGTCTCAGCCCTTTACCAGTACAATTTAAGGACTTGGGGTTACAGATATACTCCATGTACCTTTAAAAAATTATGGAAGAAAGGTATGGAGAAATAAATATATTCCATCAGAATGGCGCCTCTTTAGAAGGAAAAGGGCTGAGCTGGTAGGTCAGGTAGGATGATTTGAGTTGAAAAAAACTTTTTTTAAATGGTGCTTCAACTATTTTTTTTCCCTCTACTGTCCTTTAAAATGGAGATGTTATTGGAGAGGACAATGACTTTTAGAGATTCTAGTTTAATTCCAGTGGAAACCCTGGCACTGGTATTTCTATAAATCTCCCTTGGTGATTCTAATGTGTAACCAGCATGGATTACCAACAAGGAAATCTTTGTTTCTCTACTTCCAGCCCAGTAGAGAGCAGCAGGAAGCTCTCCAGAATCTAGAATGGGAGGCATCCCTTTACCAGACTCCCCCAAAGAGGGACACCCATGTATGTCTAGAGATATCCCATGTTTTCTTTTCTTTTTGATGTGCCCAAGGCTCACTTTGGGTTTGAGGGGCATAAATTTGGTCTTCTTCAGATTGGTTAAGTAAAAAGCAATGGTAAAGATAATTGAGATTTACAAACATAAAACACGTTTTCTGTTGCTATTAAACATATTAATATGGCCTCTTTCTTACTTAATACAGGTTTGCAGGAATATTTCTGAGGTTATTTTGCTCATCCCTTTGAGGGGGACATTCCCAGTCATGCGGGGAAGGAAGACGAGAGGAAGCTCTTGTTCTACAAACATCACCCCCATTTTTAGCTGGGCTGTGTATTGTACACCTTCCTCGCAAGGTTCCACATAGAAGCTAGAGTTGTGCTGGGCTCTCTGCGTCCACTGAGACTGGGGAAAACAGATCCAAGATGGCAGTGTAGTTTGTGGCAAGAACAGGAAGGAGGCAGGAGAATTTTGTTTGGGAAAGAATAGACTTTGTGGGACCACAGAGCTCTGTGCTTTCTCCCCTTACAGTAGTCCATGGACCTTTAGTTTTAAGAGTTAGGGGTGTTTGGGAGTCTCCCATAGGGGAAAGAGCCATGACCACAGTCCAAAATCTAAGACAAAGGTGATGTTGCAATCATATATTGATTCTGAAGGAGTATAATATTTAAAAAAAATTATGACACATCCTTTAATGTACTTTAAAGTGGCTATGTGTCTTTAAAGCACAAAAAAGTCGTTCACTCTAGGATTATTCATAAGAATAATCTCTCAGCTGTATTGTCACACTACTCTACGGTGCTACTTCAATGCATTAGGACGTGCATCTTAACTTTCTCTTTAGTCTAAAAGGAATTTATGGTTATAGTATTTGGTATATACATGCCAAATAAAGAGTTGAAAAAATACTTTCCCCCAAAAGAGTATAACATTATTTATTCTTATTGTAAATAGGCAAGACAAGATACTCATTGATATTTGTTGAGAAGAGTAGACAAAAACATCTAGTTCTTCAACTTTTCTCTAGAACAGGAACTTTCTTAAATGCAGTCAAATAAGCTTCTCTTTCTCTTTTTTTTCTTTTAAAAATAATCCTACTTTCATAGCCAGTTTTCTTTCTCTCTAGTGTTTTTCAAGATTGGTATGTCCTTTAAAATTTGTTCAGTTCTAAAAAGCGGTTGTTTATAATTCTGGGAATAAATTTGCACTTTGTAATGAAAAGGCCTGGTGTGTTGTGACATATCCCTGATTATCTCCATCTGGGGCTCATCAGAGCCCAGCACAGCACAGCCCCGCGCAGCAGAAACCTCTGCATTTGGCAAAGGAAGGAGCTTTGCACCAGGGCGCCTCTGTCCCTGAGGTGTCCCAGCATGGAGGGCTGGAGAACTGAGTATTGGGGTCTTTGAGAGAGTTTGACTGTGAAAGGTGATCACACTTATGTAACTCCAAAGTTCTAAAACATGCTGTAAAAATCCAACTCCCATTAAAATGTTTGAGGCCTTGGCCAGGTAGTTCAGTTGGTTAGAGCGGTGTCCCGATACACTAAGGTTGCAGGTTCAATCCCTGGCCAGGGCACATACAACAATCAGCTAATGAATGCATAAATAAGTGGAACAACAAGCCGAAATCTCTCTCTCAAATCAATAAAAAAATAAATAAACATGTTGGAAATGGTCCCTTTATCTCTGAATATGGATGTTGGGATATTTTCCAGGCACATTTGTTGCCTCTGTTGGGTTGATGTTCCCTCCTGTTCCCGCTGTCCCTGCAGGCAATATTCTTCGGGCTCAGGTTACGCAGTTCCATGCCAGTGGGGCTTCCATAGTAGGATTTCCCCATCACATGGATTGGGCCGGAGACTTTTTTCCTCCAGATTTATGGTAGGGAAAATGCAGTGAAATTGTACTAATGCTGCCTGTCTCCTAAATCTAAAGTAATTCATCTATTTCTTAAAAAAATATATCTTCATTTATTTCAGAGAGAGGAAGGGAGAGGGAGAGAGAGAGGCAGAAACATCAATGATGAGAGAGTCATCACTGATCGGCTGCCTCCTGCATGCCCCCAACTGTGATCGAGCCCCCAACCCGGGCATGGGCATGTGCCCTGACTGGGAATCGAACCACTATCTCCTGGATCCTGGGCTAGTGCTCAACTGCTGAGCCATACCCAGCCAGGCACTCATCTATTTTTAATGTGGTCATTTTGACAAAGCTGTCACAACCCATGGGACATTTTAATTTGGCCTAAAACCCAAACATTAAATTTTTAGACATATTTTACCCCATCCCTCAATCCTATCCAAACCCTAGGCCCTTTATCTCTTCCTTTACTCTTCCTATTACCTCCATGGGTTATCATGAAGAAAAGTTTGCATTGAATATTAGTTGATGAAAAAAGAGAAGTGTCTTAACATTTTGACTTGGCTAGTTGGGTAGTGCCAAATTATCTGCACTAAATGTCCTGTTTCTTTTTCTGCTATAGACTTCAGTCTCCACCAGGGTTTGTGCAGGGAGGCCTACCTGCCTTCTCTAATAAGGATTGCCATCAGAGTTTGTACTGAGATGCTCAGCAATACTTGGATTAACAGCTGCCTGCATGAGCATAGAACTCTTAGAGCAGAGAAATGCCAGGAGCAAGAAATGTCAGTAGATGAGAGAGATCTTGATTTTGGAGAGGTCAAGAAAGGAGTACATGAGTCATGGTGGTAGGAGGATGGTGATGTTAAGAGGAGTTTGGAGTATCTCTTTTCTCCATTCTCATAATTCCTGTAGATTTTGATGAAAATGATACATAATATGGGAAAGAAATACTGTCAGAAAAGGGACCACAAAAAGTTCACCATTCATGGACCACATTTATGTCCTGCATCTGTTTTTGAAAGACATGCACAGTTTGTAAACCTTCTTTTGCTGTTTTTGGGAAGAATCTTGGAAGAAGTGTTGAAGAGGATCTCCATTTTCTCTCAATGGTGGGAGCTCCTAAAAGGGTGAAGACTGGGCTACTATGACATTTTGACCTCAAAAAATTAGGGCTCAGGTTTTCCCCCCTCCCCTTTGTTTGTTCTTCAGATTAGGACAGTAAATGACTAAAAACAGATAAGCAAATGTGCCTTTGGTATTCACTGGGAGGAAATTATTTTAAGTGCTTTATTCTCATAAAAAGTCCAAATTAAGTCCTTGTACTGCTTATGCTAACTCTCCTCTTTCTAGACTTTAGGAGCAAAGGGTGCAGCCTTGGCCCTTTCATGCTAGCCAAGGAAGAGAATCCTCCCTCGGGGACAGCATTCCTGGGGGAAGGAGAATGAGTGACAGACAAGAGCTTCTGTGTTCAGAGTAAATCCCATCTGTGACATATCTAAGCCTGACCCCTGACCCTTGGACAGAGAAATGGGCTTTTAATAGAGCTCACACATAGAATAATGAAAGGTCTTATGTAAGTTCAAGATTATGAAAGAAAATAAAAATTTAGCAGGAGGCCACCCTATGTTCTTTCCTTTGCCTAAAACTCATTAAATGAGCTTTTCCCTAACTTGAAGAGTGGAAGGAAGTTAACACCTTGCCTTTATGGATCACAGACAATGCTCGGATTATAAAATAGTAATTTACAATCAGTATTTAACCCAATGGAGTTGCATGCAATGTTTCTATCTTCTAGCCTTCTCCTTCTTACCTATCACAAAAATGGGAGCGGAAAGATTCCCTATTCTTACATGAATTCCAACTTGGGTGAGATTTAATATTAGACCAGTGGTGTATACACAGGGGCCCAACAAGGTCAAGAATCAGTGTTTTCTAGTGCCTTATTCTGGGTTTTCATAGTGAGACATTTCTTTTCTCTAAGATATTTTGGTTTATAAAATTAAAGACCTAAAACATGCTTGACGGTAACATTTGAAAAAAACAGAAGGAATCAAAGGAAAAAAAAAAAATCTCTCTCCCCAGAAATCTTCCTATCTGAAAGCTCCTCCTGAATATAGGCCTGTGTTAGAACCCAGGGACCTACAGCAGGTAGAGTGCAGTGTGGACACAGAAGCAGCAGTGGCAGGGAGGCATTCTTGACTCTGGGCATGGGGAGGCGTGACCCTAAGATTTTTCTTAGGACATGAAATTTCATTTTCATGGTCTAGGAAGAGTTGTGGCTTAGGAAAGAAGAGGAAATATATTTTATTTATCATGTCCCTTCTATCTTGGCAGCATAGCCAGTATTTCAGCCTGGGCCAATGGTTAATAGCGCACTAGGTTTCTGAAGGTGGAAATCATGTACAACATTGACTAGGCTGGACACAAGTCTAGACAATCAAGATGTAATCTAGATCCCTTGGGAGATATAGGCTTGTTTCTGAAGTTATATATATAAGTATATGTAATATAAAAGATACCTTTTAACCAAAATGTGCAACATATACATTTATTTCTCTCCGTTATGTTCCTAAAGTGAAATGATTTAAGTGGAAAAGATAAGTAGGTATTTATATGTGTTTAGAAATTTATCCACATGCATAAATAGAGAGGAGAAATGTTTTATCAATCAGATATTACTAATGTCCAAGTTAACCCTCCATGTTTCTTGTAAGGTTTCCTTGGTTCCTCTACTCCCAGATCTGTGGGATTTCTCATGGTTACATAGAAATCCTTTCATTACAGTCCCTGCCTCCCCATCCTCAGAATTATTCCCCGAAGGCTTTCTCCATGATGGACCAAAGCCTGACCTCTGACCCATGGGCAGAAAATTGAACTCCTTGATGTGATTTCTGCATGCATTAGTCATTGGCAACCCTAAACCTTAAATCTTCCCTGTGTGGGAGCCACACTTACATGTCTTCTTATGTCTAGCATATTTTAAATAGTCTCTTTTTCATTCTATTTTGTTTTATATAGTTGATTTACCTTGCTTTCTTTTGCAATGGCCTTCTGTCTTAAATGATTTGACTCTAATGGTCTCAAGGCTTAAGTCTTACAGTGTCTGATGAGTTTCTCTCTGTTTTCCCAGTTTCCTGGGATATATGTGATGAATTTTAGGGATGGAGAAGTAGAGAAGAGAGAGTTGATGTCTGTGTTAGTGCATTTTCTCTCCAGTTTCAAACACCAGAATCTATGAAAAGAGCCCGAGAAGCAAATTCTGTGCAAAGAATTACTTCTAAGGATAGCAGGATAAAATGCAGGTGAAAGAAATTTGTATAAAGAAAGTAATGAAGTATGAAGAGGACGATGCATTAAGGAAAATTTCAAGGCAGGGAAGGAGCTACGTATTTCAGGTTGGGGAGAGGGGTGGAGAGAGAGAAATGCCCCCAAAGTACCTGGCCCTTGGGGTGGGGGTAAATGAGAGAACCCAGGGGGCAATGGGCCTTAGGAAGCCCAGTGCCAGAAAGCAAGGAAGTGCTCAGGGATGAGGGGGACTGTGCAGAGGACATAGGAGCCAGCTTGGAGGTTCTCCCACTGCCCAAATACGGGACAAATTGAGCATCACAATAACTGGTGATAGTAACGGAGTGTAACCCAAAGAATAAAATAAAAACCCCGCGTCCACACTGTTATAAGTAACTGAATAAGTAGATAAGTGGGAGAGGAGAGAATGTTCTTCCTTACAGTAGAACTCCAATTAATAAAGACAGAATAGCTGGTGGAGTTAGAAAATCATCCTTTGGCAGCCGCTATATTAATAACTGTTTTAGGCAAAACCCACCAATGACTCCTAACACCGGGTGGTGAAGCGCGATGAAAAACAAGATACTGCGTAGTCTCCGAGCATCTCCCCACAATATGCTTACTAATGTCGAAGGAAAAATAGGATCTTTACAGCAGAGAAAACTGTGAGAGATCGTCTTAACTGTGCGATCAAAGTTCACAGCCCCTGTCTAACACTTTCAAGTGTTTCAGAAGACGGATTATATGTCAATGGGTATAAAAAGAATAAAGCAAATGTAATAAAATGATAATATTTGAGGAATCTTGGTGTTGTGCATGTGAAGTCTATGTATTGTTTTAAGCCTTTCCAGAAAGTCTAAAATTATTTCAAAATTAAATTATCCTATAGAGGCCCTTGAGGGGCATTTTTAAGAGAATATGTCAGCTCTGAGGTCACAGGTGACGCAGCTTTGCATGAGGTTGGGCAGGAGATTTCAGGGACCAAAGGAGACAAGTTTAGGCTTTTAAGCCAGATTTTCCTCCTTCCTGGGGAAGATTTCATTGCTTTGATAATAATAAAAACAAATTATTAAGAAATAGGAAAAAATTGCCTTTTCAAGTTTAACAATAACAAAATTAAGAGGTTTGACAATGTGAATTGTGGATGAAAATGATTTCAAGATGTACAAACAGTTTGCGAGCATATATTCCTAATAAAGGAGCTGCTGCTGGTAACAATGTCCAGAGGGACCTACCTCCTTGCCGCTATTAGTATGGTGTCTAGGGTCTGTTGCATCAGATAGAGATGAGAAATATGCAGAATTCAAGCAGATGCCATTTAAATATCTATAAGATTTGTGGTGGGAACGCACAACAAAATATGAAAAGTATCCAGCCAGTAAATGGATTAGATAAATCTAATCAACTGCTGAAACAGTTGGGAATTTGTAGACTCAAATCAGATTGAAGAAATAGAAAATGTATAACTGAATTCTGGGAGCCATGAAACCAACCAATTTTGGAGGGCACAGGCTGGACTTGAGTTCCGTCTTGGCAGAGTGGCTTTATGAAAGGGTTCCCCTTGTTCATTAGGGGCCTGTGGAGAGTTGTCCTGGCCAAAGCCTTTGGCCAACAAGCAACCTCAGTATGCCAAGACCGTCGCTGCAAGTCACTTGAGATGACAAACTCTAACTTGCTTTCTTTAGTATAAAATTTTCATTTCACCCGAGGGAAGTGTAGATTAACTTTAGAAATAATGACTTAAAGCCATAATATTAATACTTTTATGTTAATTTAACTACAATAGGTGCATATTTGGGATTAAAGAGAATTGAATCTATTATAAACACATCAATCTTATGATTCCAATTCAAAATATGTAATTCAGTAGCTGATTTAGACTTTGATTTTTAAATTAAAATACATAGACTATTTTACTAAGTTTGTAAATAGCATTGACTATTTAAGAGAGCTTAGAAATCACTATATTTCAAATTTAATATATTGAATTTAGTTGCATTTTTAAATGGTTGTGGAAGTTTTCCTTACAGTGGCATTTAAAAGATGATTTTTAAATAGACAATTGCATTAAATATGTAAATGTAGTAAAAATGTTTAAGAGAGTTTAAGTTTATAAGATAAACCAAACAAATTGAGTTGACCATATGACCCAGCAACCCCTCTTCTGGGTGTGTCTACCTGCAAAATTTGAAAACATTCATTTGCAAAGATATATGTTTGCAAATAACATATGTTCATTGCAGCATTTTTCACAGTGGCCAAGACATGGAAAAACCGAAGTGTCCTTTGATAGATGATTGGGTAAAGAAGATGTGGTACATATATACAATGAAATACTACTCAGCCATAAGCAAAGATGAAATACTACCAGTTGAGACAACATGGATGGACCTTGAGAATATTATGCTAAGCAAAAGAGGTCAGTCAGTAAAAGCTAAGAACCATGTGATTTCGCTCATATGTTGGATATAAAACTGAAACTCGTAGACACAGACAACAGTTGGGTGGTTACCAGAGGGGAGGGGGTGGGGGGAAGTAGGAAAGGGTAAAGGGGGCCAAATATATGGTGACAGAAGATGATTTGACTTTGGGTGGTGGGCACACAATGCAATATACAGACCATGTATCATAGAAATGTACACTTGAAACCTATATAATCTTATTAACAATGTCACCCCAATACACTTAATTAAAAAAAAATCTACTCTCTTGGCAACTTTCAAATATATAATACAGTGTAGTTGACTGTAGGCACCATGCTGTACATTACATCGCCAGAATTTATTTAGTTTATAACTGAAAGTTTGTACCTTTTGATGACCTTCACCTGTTTCCCATACCCCCTAAAAAGACATTTATAAATAGAATAAAACTTGCAAATTGAAATTAAAAGCTTAAGGAAAAGTATGTTTTGACTTGGCAACTTTAATAAACTGAATATAATTAAGAAAGAACCCTGAATTGAAGTAGCAACTCAAAAAACCACATTGATACCTACAATAAATCTTACATAGATACATTTGAGGAAACTTATGTTTGAAATGAAAAGTGAAATTACAAATAAAATATTAACATTATTGAACTAAAATACCCATTAGGATATTTAAAGCTGTAAGCTGTATACCAAGTAGTCGAAAAAAATTTGTTATTGGTGAAACAAGGTACACAACGCATGGAAATGTACATAAATACACTTTTGCTTCTCCGAGCCTAAGTTTTATCTCTAACTAGTTATATTATTGAAAATAAGAAAGGAATAAGTAAGATTATAAAACAGACATAATATGCATCATTATCATTCAGAAATGTGTATGGAAATCAAGAAAATGGAGGCCAGCTAAGTCCAATGTCCTATATCAAATTATTATAGAACATCTGGGGGAAAATTATATTTTGGCGATGAAGTCACTACTTTTACATGAAATAACAAAATGCAACCTTTAAGTGAAATTTATATACTCTTAAGCATGCACTTTAGAAAGGAAAATAAAGAAGAATTAGAATCAAGAAATGTAACAACTCTTGCATAAGGCTACATCTAAAAATCAGAATAGAAATAAATTCCTTTAAAAAGAATACAAAGTAGATGACTGTATTAGTTACGAGGTAGATTAAGGTTTATGTACCAAAATTACAGTGCATTAAATCTTTTATATTATTTCTGATTGATGTACAATCCTAAGGTAGGCCTAAGGTAGACGGGCAGGGCTGCTCTATTAATTCTTCAGAAACCTAGGCTCCTTCTATTTTTTGTTTCTCTGTCTCTTGTTATTGCTCTTATTCACATGGTCCAGGTTGTATTGCTACCAAATCCAGCATTATGTCAGAGAAGGGCAGAAAGGCGATCCCCCTCCCTTTAAGGACACAACCCAGAAGTGGTACACGTTACTTACACTCACATCCCATGGGCCAGAATTTGGTTACATGGCTACACTCAACTGGATGAGAGGCTGAGAAATGTGGTCTGTATTCTGGTGGCCATGTACTCCACTAAAGTTCTACTGCAATGGAAGAAGTACAGTGAGCAATCAGATTGGAAAAAGGAAAAAAAAAAACTACTCTTGAAGAGAGGAAGTTGCTTGTGTAGTCCTATCAAGACCACTGAACTCTGAGGTCCATGTTGCCAAATTTCCCAGGATAGTGCTGTATATTGGGCGTGGGAGTGAAAAGGGGATTTCTGAGAATTTTTTGATACACAGGCTCTAAGAGACAGAATTGGCTTATGATTCGGCTGAGAAGTGACATTTATTATGAGGGTTATTTCTAGAAATTTGAACCATCTCTATCTATATGAAAGCCTGACTTTTTGAGAAAAATACTACTACATCCACAGCCTGCATATGAGCCTGAGATAGGGTCCTACAACTATGAGTCTACTTTGGGTGTGGTCAGCAGAAGGGAGGAGAGAAAGAAGTAGTAGGTGCTGAATTTTATTTGGTAAGAACCTTATGAATGAGATTGACAGGGAATAAGAATGTCTTGGCGTAAAAGAGTTATCCCTCTGAAATTGAGGAAGGAGGATTTTTGGAATAGTAAAAACAGCAAACATTTAATATATTTTAGAAATTGTTTAGAGACTTCACATGAACTTATTTAATTTTCAGAAGGACTATGCATTAGGTATTATAGTAATTTCCATTTGGAGATGGGGTAAATGAGATATCAAGTTGTTAATTAATTTGCTCATGGTCACATACGTGATTGAAGTTGGATTTGAACCTAGGCATTTTGGCTCCAGTATACGTACATGTAATAGCTACACTGTGCTGTCTCAGGAACCTTTCCTTAAGAAGGGAAATTATCTCATGTTAATCCCAGACCAGCCTGTGCAAAGTTCCAGGTTAGGAAACACAGTTGTTGCACTTAAAGCATAGGTTGGAATAAGAACTTGTTTATGAGTTAACTGGGTGAGTACAAGAATGGAGTTTAGGTAGAAACAAACATTCAAGGTTATAAAGCATATGCCAGCAGCATCAAGTAGGAGTTCAGAGAGCCTGAATAGCATCATCAGACATTTCAGTTATTATCTAATTCATTAACAAAGATGTGCTTAACTCCAACAGCACACTTAACCAAGTGCTGGAAAATTTTGGTTTTATGACTTCTCTGTGCCTCACTCTTCTTCCTTCCTTCCTTCCTTCCTTCCTTCCTTCCTTCCTTCCTTCCTTCCTTCCTTCCTTCCTTCCTTCCTTCCTTCCTTCTTCCTTTCTTTCATTTTTCATTAATCCTCACCTGAGGATATTTTTTTCCATTGCTTTTTCAGAGAGAGAGTGGAAGGGAGGGAAGGAGGGAGAAAGAAGGAGAGAGAAACATTGATGTGAGAGAGACACACTGGTTGGTTGCCTCCCGCATGCCCTGCCATGGGTGGGGAGTGAACCTGTAACTCAGGCACATGCCCTTGACCAGGAATGGAACCTGTGACCCTTCAGTGAGCAGGCCAACGCTCCAACCACTGAGCAACCCTTACCATGGCTGTGCCTCAATCTTTGTATCTGTAAAATGGGAATATCTCTTCTCCCCATAGGCAAATATTCAGTAGGAATAAATGCTTGAAAGTCTTTGGATGATTTAATCATAGCATTTAAAGCAGTTACTCTAAGTAATCACACATATTATCTTAGTGGTGAGGAAAGAAGTGCCCAAATAAATACATCTGTGACAAATTCCAGAGGACCAGGCAAAAGCATGCCACAATGGAGAGGAGATGAGTGGAGACATGTAGAAAAGATAGTTCTACTACAGCAACTGCTAGTTGTTTAGTGTTTGGTTAATGAGGCTCCAAATGTGTGCACAGCCTGGCCTCATACTTTCTGAGCACATAATCAAAATTTCATATTTAAGATTACAATCATGAAGATACTACATTCCTGACCCAGTAGGACTCTGGATTTGATAGGGCCAATCTCTCTTGCTTTTTGAAACAATTGGCACAGAAACACTTGGGAGGTGGTTGGCTTGGGTTGAGGCAGTGGTCTGTGATTTAGGGTGGTTTTCCTCTGTGCATAGATGTTTAACTATGTGTAGGAGGTAGCATTGCTAAGTGGTGAGCATGGAGATCTGGGATCATTCAGCTTGACCTTGATTTCTGGTTCCTCCTATAGACCAAGTGACCTTGAATAAATGACTTATTCTAAGTTTCAGTTTCTCTGTGAAATGAAGAGGGCCTACGTCCTAAAATTGTTGGGAGGGTTATAGGAACATGTAAAGGCCTTAGTAGTGTGATGAACACATAATAAGTGCTCAAATCATGTCAACTATTATTTTTGCTATTATTACTCTTAGGGGACAAGGCCTTATTTCATTGGCACTAGAGTCTAACTAATTCTATTATGACTTTGGAAGTAAGACTAATCTATATGTGAAGTGTCGCCCAGGATTTTTGCCTGCCTTCTACTCACTCAGCAAGGGGCTATGATGGGTTTGTGGTAATACTGGCTACCCAAGTGTTTTCCATGAGCGTTTGGAAAAGTGTGCTAAATTACCCAAACTGTACCTTTGTAAGAACTAGGGATAGGAATGTAAGTTAGTTAAAGCAATTCATAACAATTTTGAAGTTACTGGCACATGTTGAAGAATAGACTATTTTGATCCTTCTGAGAAAACTTTGCAAGTGTTCTGCTATAATTGTATGTAAATCTGAGACTTGGCACCAGCATATTTCCGTTTTGCAAATGTGTCTAAATAAATTGATCTGCCTTGTCTAAGGCGATGTGAGTATCTCCAACCATTAGTATTCTTTTGCCTCTGGGTTGATATTTTTTCTAGCCCGGTGTAATTCCAGGCAGTGTGCCATTGTCTCAAATGCATTTCTGATTGATTTTCTGCCTAACAACTGACAACTTAACTTTTCAGCAGGAGGTCTGAGCTCAGACCCCCTTTTTTAATGCTTCAGAGTGTAATGTGATCCTGATGGATGGTTCTGAAGAACAACTGGCTTTTGTGATGGAAAAGAGAGTGGAGCAGTTGGTTCCCAAACACATACTGACTTCTTCCATATGGATTACATTACTGTAAATGAGAGAAGGGTAGGGGCCCAAAAGAGGATGGTTGCTTTTATGGGTAAGGTCAGGATTCAAGTCTATTATTATCTCCTTGTTTATAATTTGAGAATTCTGCTACCACTTGAACTCGCTGGTTTATAAATGTGCTTGGTGAAGGTGGTGGCATAATCTCCTTGATTCCTTATGAAGCTTTGCAAAAGGCATTTAAAATCCCATTTTAAAACCTGATTTTAAGCAGGTATAAAGTGTCATAACTTGCTTAGTAGTCAGTTTTGGTGATTGATAATGCAACTTGTATTTTGTTTTAAATAGACTGATTGTAGAGATTTGATTTTAATTAAGTTCCGGAAGGTTTCTCCAACAAGCAGTTGCCTTTGGTATTTGTGTCTGAATCATTTCTGAAGGGTGGAAACTTCTTGGACAAACCTCCAAGTCAATCAAAAGGATTACCAGGATATTAACCCTAAATATCAAATCCCCAGCTGTTGGTAAAAGTGTAAGAGTATGGTTCTGAATGACCACAGTTGAGTGATACTTGAGTTTGATTTTCACAGCTCCTTTCAAGTGGTAAATGGAATTCCAGTTGGTTTGACTATAAATTCACTGGAATCTGGGTTCTGCTTAGGTGGCGAACCTGGGAGAATCTGTATGAAGAAAAACTATATGGCAAATCTATATAATGGCAAACTCACATTAATTGGTACCTTTGCGTATGCATACCAAAGTCTAATGTTCCATTTCCCTGCCCTTGTTCATGCTGTTTCCCAGTCTGGACAGTTTTTCCAATCCTCTTTCCACATCTATATCCATCCAAATCCACCATACTCTCTGCAAAGTCCTCCTAGTTACTTTGACACCCAATGGCCTCTTCTATCTCTCATCTTCTAATGCATTTGTGGTCTGCACCAACCAACTCAGTTTATAATTATGTTACACCTAGAGATCCTGAACACTCATGTTCTAGCCACTATTAATACTTTGAGTTTCTTTCAAGAATTATTTAAAACTTTGACAATTTTTATACTTCAGATAATAAGGATCTTAGAGAATAAACAAGAGAGTAATACTATGTTTATATTCAGGCTTTAATTTTTCTTTCCATTCATGACATGTGCCATGCCCACCACCCATAACTGTAGCCGGAGCCCCCATCTCTCTTCCTTGATATGCTTATTCTAATTGGAACCCACAGAGGCCATCCTTTTACCATGCTTATTAGCGTAGGTCTCATTTACAACATTGCCCTATTAGAATTGTGGGGGTTATTAACTTGGACTTTCAAATCAGATTTTTTTCAGCTCTGCTCAAGGCAACCTTATTTTCCCAGTAGAACAATCATGTATTTTCAGTGAGTGGTCATAAATATTGAAGAGTTAGTTCCTGGCTAATTTAAAAGAATAAAGGATGCAACATCCTTCAGATTTCATTCTGATCTAATTTTGGTTGAGTAAGCTCTTTGCAAAGGTCACATCTGAAAACAATGTCATAAAGAGCTCTAAGGGGAGTACTTACAGGTTTGGCTGTGTGTGTGTGTGTGTGTGTGTGTGTGTGTGTGTGTACATGTATTCATACAAAAGAAATGATAAATTAAAGGATGGGGGCATTAAAATGACCAGAGAGAATAAAATGCCCCATTCTCTTTTTCATGGTACTATATAGTAATTGTAGATATTCCCACTAATCACCCGAAACTCTGCAAGGTTCTGAGGGTTTCTGAATGATCAGAGAAGGCATAAAGCTCTCTTCACTTGGTTTTATGGTCAGTTATGTTCCTTATGGTCACAAGCTCTGCAAGTTAGAGATTATACAAATTTTATAGATTTAGTAATATTATCAACAAGAATATTTTAAAGTCTAGAGGACCCCATCCTACAACTTTTTTGAGTTAAATGAGGTTTATTAAACCATGAATGAAATAGTGTTATCTAACTTATATTTTAATATTCTAACTTTTATGTCTTTACTATATTGCTGGGGGAGGGGGGCGGGTGTTAATGCCAATTTAAGCATTTCTCTCAGTTTTCCCCCCATTCCACTGCTACCTACTTGGTGCAAACAATTCTGCATGTGTGTGTTTGTGTGTGTATTTTAATTGTAATCAGGCTTCTTGCGGTCACATGCAGTTCCTTTGCAGGAATTAGGAAAAGGGGCCCCCTATGGGTGGACGAATTAGAAAAAGTTACTCTTCCTTTGCTTTCTCTCTCAACCTAAGTCCCTTTCTGTAAAACCTGTGTAACTGTATGCATTTGATTGTAAATTGTGAAATATCATAAGTCCTTAGCACTTATGCCTGATTTAGTAAATTACCTCTTAGTGGGTCTCCTTGCCTTTAGCCCTTTGCCATCCCAATATATTTCATAGGTGCTTCATTGTCTGTCATCTTCAAATAGCTTTGCCATCGTGAGTCCTGCCCTGCCTTCAGCTTCTCCCTGTGGCTGGCGGGAGGAAGCACCAGCACTCACTGGAGGATGTGTTTGTTGATCACATCGACACTGTGGAATGAAGGAAGTCCTGGTGGACTTTTCTGGGAATTGATTCCAGTGGGATTTTGAATATAAGAGGATTTTATTTCCAAAGTATAGATTTCCTCTTGTACTACTTTCTAAGAAAGTTTTAAAATATCAAATGATTTGATAGGTCTTTTTTTTACACCTGGCAGCAACCAGGGCAGCTTGTTATCCATAACATTTTGACTCCAGTGCTGTTACTGACTCTTTTGCTGTCCTATATTGCACCCCGCTTTCTGCCTCAGGCAGGAGCTGGCAGGATTAATGAGGCCAGGCCAAGGCGGGGAACTCCAGTGTCCTCAGCTCTGTGGGCTACTGACCTACCAATGGCCTCAGACGGGGTGGTGCTTCCCTTCTAGAACATCATAAGGCACATGACGCCACCGCAGTTTCCTGGCAGCACCGAGAAAATCTGATTAGACACCCATCCAAGGCAGGTATTTTTCCACTGCATTGCACATCCACCTCCCTTGTCACAGCAGAGATTTGACCAGACGAGGGGCAGGGAGGACAGGTGGCTCACTCACCGGTTTACAATGCAGAAGTGAACAGTCCTGAGGCAAAGAAAAGTCTGCCTTAGAGCTATTTCATTGTGTTCTTTTATGACTACTAGATCTTCAGGGTGATTTTAAAATTTGCTTGTATTTACCTTGTGTTTCTTTCATGAATGTCGGTAAGGGGGTGAAATCTGTAAGATCTTAGTATTGCTCCTTGGCTGGGGGAATGCCAAGCAGGCCGTTGAGTTTTCCTGAGATAATCTAATGGTGCATATTGATCCAAATCACGCCTTTTAGTTGGTTTTGGGTACATTATAGTGTCGTGTGGTCATTCTACCATATTTAGTGAGCTGACTGATCAGAGTTCTCCAATTTGATGCTGTACACAGAACAGTGCTCACCCAAATATGTATTTTCATTTTAACCCTTCCTCTGCCTCCTTTGTTTTTCCTTCCCTTCCCCCACCTTTTGTTGTTGTTGTTAAGGATTAGCTTCTTTTACAGGAGGGTTGGCATCTTACTCATGAGGGTAAAACTTGAACTGTTTGCCATTAATTTTGGTTAGATTCTTTCACGTATCCAGCACAACAGTATCTAGCACAAAGTTGGCTCTCAATAAACATCTGTTGAATAAATTAATCACTTCAGGACTGGATCTTGGCAACCAAGTGTAAGAGAAATAGCTACATTTACATAACTCTGCCTTCCACACCCACTTATCTTTTGGAGGCCATAATGCTATGATTGCATTTATCAGCAAAGATTGAGAAGGTTACTTTTGAATTGGGAAATCTGAGACTTCGTATCTGAGTTTATGATCAGATATGAAAGACCTAGAGCAACTGTCTGCTTTCAGATATGCCCTAAGAAAAAGACTGCATTAGACGGAGGTCAGGAAAGTGCGTTCTAGTCCTGATCCTGTGACTAAAAAGCCTATGATTGCTTAGGCTCCGGGACCTTATCTGTGAGATGAGAAAACTAGCATCAACAACCTGTCCTGTCTTCCCTCGAAGAAGCACGGACTTTGTGATCTTCAGTGAAGAGCAGGAAGAGGCAGGCTTTTAAAATTCCTCTTCATGAAAAATGTCTGGCTTTCTGTAAACTAAAAGGAAGTTACTAACACGCTGTAACTGGGATGGTTCTGAATTGTTCTTCCCCTTGCCATGTGTGTCTTTCCAGTCACCGCAGTAGAAGCCTGTGCTTTCTGTCCTTGTACTGTGCTAATTAGATAGAAAAACTGGCAAGGAGAGAAGAGCAGAAATCCTGCTTCCTGAAACAGGTCTTAAGGGGAAAGAAGAAATTAATTTGTTCTGCTGTTTTGTTGTCAGGGAAACATTTACTCAATCCCTTCATCACATAGCCCCATTACTCTTCTTTCTCAGCTTCCTAGTTCTGCGCCCGATTCGCAAGGGGAATTTCCAGATGGCTGCCTTCTCTAAGGTACGAAGCCTCTTCCCATGAGCAAGCTTTACTTCCTTCCCTCCCACATGCAGTTTGTTTCCTACATACTTGACCTTTAATTTTTTTTTTAAGTTTTAAAAATAATAGCTGATGGTTTTGACTTGTTCTTTAATTAATACCTGACACTTGTGAGGAGTGTTTTATTTCTATATTCCAAGTGCCACCACCTTCTCAGTAGAAATCTTCTAGATTTCTAGAGGTTGATAGGGGATATTCTGCCAGTCAGTGCTAGGTCAGTGACAATGACGAATCCACCATACTTGTCCTTAATTTTGATTTGGTTGACTCCACAGCAGCCCTTGGTCCCTCAGCTTTTGTATAACTTGGGTTAGAGGGAGGAGAGACAACTGTGGCTTCTGCTCCACGCCAGAAGATGGACATATTTCATTCCATTTATTGCTGCTCACAGCTCTGAAGTCAGCACATTCTATCTTTTCTTAAAGGATTCAGGGAAGGAATTTTCTAAATATGTGGGTGATGTTTATCACAGTCCTTCAAAGGGCATCTGCCACTGAATTGAAGGTAGAAAAATGGAGCTGGGTGAAACTGGCCTCTCAATATGAGTCCATTTCCCAGCAATGTTTGAGCTCTCAGGCCCTGAATTTAAAATCCTTTGGCCCTTCTATAAACCCACAGTCCACCACCATTGCAATCACAGACACCCTACCAGCAGCAGGACATCTGCAGTGTTCAATCTGACAACCATCACCTTTGGCCATGGCAACATTACCATCCCTCTTCACCCTACAATCCTGACATCACACTAATTCCATTTTAGAGCGCCATGATGAAATTTTTATTAAGAAAGTCTAAAATAATACCTATTAAGTGCTTTTGATGTGTCCATAGTACTTTATGTTTGCTAACTCATTTAATCCTCACAACAACTTTATGAACTAAAGAGTAGTATTAAATGCATTTTCCAGGTGTAGAAATTGAGGCTCATGGAGTTAAGTAACCCACCCAAAGTCATACAACTTGTGGCAGAACCTCGATTCTAACCCAGGCTTTGTTCACTGGGAAAACTTGGGTTTGAAGTTGAAGTGAGTTTGTTGCACTACTTGGGACAATAGCTAGCAAATGTATAAAATTTACTTCCCTTTGAATCTGTTGAGTTAGGGTAAACTACGTATCAGGAACAAATGAACCCTGAACTGTCAGTGGCTAAGTGTCAAAGAGGTTTGTGTCTTGCTCACATAAAGTGCAGTGCAGACTACCCGGTGCTCCAGGGAACCGTCCCACCCTGTCGTGGCTCTGGAGTCCCAGCTGTCTGTAGGGGTGCTGATGCAGACGGAGGGAGAGCATGGAAAACTCTCCTACTTTTAAGTACCTCAAATGAAGAGGAACGCTGTTCACAGTTATTAGGAAAGCTAGGCATGGGGTCCCATCCTAACCGCAAGGAGCCTGGGAAATGTACTGAGGGAGAGCAAATGGCATATTTGAGAGCACTGCCATCTCTGTCATAATGCTGAAAAAACACAATCCATTCAAGTAAATAATTCAGTCATAAATTAATATATTCATAATTGAAATGCCAGGAGACCCTGGACAATCCTGCTTCAGGAATTCAAGTCTTTTATTGACTTGTGGCAATTCTTCTTTCATCTGAAAAACGAATGGACTTTATAAACTCTCATGGGGTCTCACAGTATCCCCAGGCATGGGCTGTTGCTTTCCTAAGCTCTAATTCATAGAACGAACAACAGAGGAGGGAAAAAGGCATGAAATCTTCAAAAGTTTTATGTTTCTCTCCATGTCATATCACTTGCTACTCCTTGATATTTCTAGATACAATATTAGATATAGAGGAAGTCCCACCTCTCAGCGCTCAGATGAGAAGCATTGTGATGGGATTTCATCACTGTCACTTACATTTGGTATAAAAGAGGGAGATATGTCATTTAGCCTATAGGGGAAAAGAAACCAGGTTATGTCTATAGAGGTTGCTGAAGGACAAACGTCACTTTGTCCAACTGTCTTGATATGCTGACATGGTCTTCATTATTAAGCTTTTAGGAATAACTCAGAAAGAAATTTCACCAGCAGGGGGCTGAAAAACTAGAACTGGAGATGTTCGATTATTATGTACTATTATTTTGAGTAGAGTATAAAAAGCACTGTGTTGTAAAACTCTCTAATACCTGTCTCTTAGAGTCCTAAGTCTTTTCCTCACTCCCTTAAACTAAGTCTGGCAAAGAGAAAGGAGCTGACTCTAATCTTTGGGTAAATAAAAGGCGCTGGAAGTTCTCAGGGTCTATTTGTCCTTGTGGAAGGTAGAGCTGCTATGCTTACACTCCTGCTATCTCAGGGCCAGGCTGCCTGGGTCGCTGAACTGGCCCCTGAGGAACGTGCCATGTTCTTAAGCCCTACCCATCAGTGGTAGGTGCCTTGCTAAGTGAAGATGGCATGGCCCTTCAAGCTTTGCCCTGGGGCTAGAGCCACATCTTTTGGTTTAAGCTCAACAACTAGGAATACTGGCATCCTAGGTGATCATCCTAGCATAATCGCAGACTAGATGTGCCCTACCTCCTAAGCAAACAGGCCCTAGTTCCACTGTGTGCAGATTTGTTTTGCTATGGTTGCCACCTCCCCAGTTTCTTTCCTAGAGCCCGAGACTTTGGGAATGCACAGGTCCTCATTATTCCCGTTCCTTGTGATTGTTCGCGTTTGGCTACTTGGCTAGATTACAGAACTGCTTTCTGTACCGTGAAAACATCTCATGGTACAAACTGTTTTTAAGAAGATAAGTTATACGTGCATGGTCATGTGCTTAACCCAGCCTGCTACCTTTATCTTAATGCTGTTCTCTGTAGCCGTCGCACTGTACATGCCTGTTCCAGTTACTCCATAAGAGCTTTGTTTTCCATTTCACCACCAATTCCTCCTTCCAGAATTGCACAAGAGTCTCCAGTGCCCTGTCTTGTTTACTCCTAGTCCATCAAGTCAGGTTTATTCTTGGGAGAAGTGCTCTGGCTACGTCAAGCTCCTCTTTGCAGTGCCTGTTGCAGGAGTGTGTGCAGACGCTCAGTTATTTACAATATATAACATTATAAACATTGTACTGCTAAGTAATAGACATTTCACCAGTGTTTGTTGTGAGTCAGTCTTAGGTTGTTTCTGTACATTAGGTGGAACCACTTACAAGCTTTAAACACTGTGAAAGGAGCCAAGGAGAATAGAGACATGCCATGTAGCTGGGAGGGAGGAAGCCCCTGTAAGGGGAAAACCAGATAAATGTTACTACCCAGAGATGCATGGTCTAAATTTGAAAGGAAGGCCCAGGAACTGGAATAGAGGAAACATTCTTAAAGTCCAATGAAGTTAAAAGAGGAATAGTTTCCCCCCTTCTGATTTATTGAGGTACAATGACAAGTAAAACTGTAAGTTAATGTGTACAGTGTGGTGATTTGATACCGAACTCATAGAAACGGATTGTAGAAAATTGGTTGTCAGGGGATAAGAAAAATAGGGAGAGATGGTAAAAGGGTACGAACTTTCAGTTATAATATGAATAAGGTCTGGGAATATAATGTATAACATTACACTATAGTCAATAATACTCAATTGTACAATAGAAAGAACTTTAATTCAGTTTCAGAATAGGAGCGTGGGAAGAACTGGTGATGGAAATTTGGGATATCTAAGGAGCTGAGGTTACAAAAACACAAGCTTAATTAGGAATGAGAAATAAAAATATAAACTAGTAAAGCTTGATTTAAAAGTTTAGCTGCATCAAGCTTATTTAAGTAACAAGACTGGATACTTAATAGTTGAATTAAGTAAATTAACATTTTTATTGTCACTCTGGTGGCCGTTTTTGTTACTAAGAACTTGCCTAATCTGAAGCCCAAGGGTCGAATCCAAACAGAGCCCCTCATTATGAACTTTAAAGTGGGCACAAGGCGAACTAGTGTGCTTGTCCCTCATGCACGACAGGGGCTGACCAGGGCACGCAGAGCCCTGGCTGTGCGCAGTCGGATCAGGAACAGGCTGCTCGACGGCGTGATTGAGGCCACAGACAGTCCTGGCCTCAGCCAGTCACAGAGCCAAGCCGTTCAACGACAGCGGATTGGCCTGTGAGAGTCCCAGTTGGAGGGATCCTTCAGAGGCCACCTTGCCACTGTGTACGCAGATGTGTCGCGAGTACTGTGAACCGTGGCTATTTCTTTATCGTCGCTGTTTTGCGGTAGACTTTGTCGCTGGGCCTGGCTTGCATCCCTGTTGGCTCAGGGTAGCTCCAAGCTTCCCAGATTACTCTGGCAGAGAAGAAAGTGACCCTTTGCCTTTGTCATTTTGTTTCCCTGAAACTAGGCTCTTAGTTTACCAACCAGGGATCTTTTTCTGCAACAGGGAGATTAGTTAACTTAGTCATATTTTCCCATAAATGGCAACACGAGCTGTCCTGAGATATATTTTTAGATACTGGGTGAGTCTTAGAATGTGAATGTTGCACTGTGGGAAAGAATGACACGACCCCGCTAATATTTGAACTCTGCTCTGTCACCATGGTTACCATTTGATCGTCCGATCTTGCATAGTTGGAATCTAAAGGAACAAATCTAAATAACATCCTCTACAAAGGACAAGAGTCAAAATGTAAAATATGTTGTCTTTTATGTGAATAAATATGAACCACGTCTGGACTGTAGGACAAAAATGCCTGCAGACACACGGGAAAAGAAATACGTTTTGCCAGAAAATGCAAAATTTGGATTGGTCACTATAATTTATTATCTAGAAAATGTAAGTTGCAGAGCTGCTTAGCAAAAGTAAAACTATGATGATAAATACAGTGGTCCAAATGTTTCATGGAGTGGGCTAAATGGAACATGATTTACCTTTATCTTGTTGCATTTAAAAAATCTTCTATAGCACCTAGTCCAATAACTTGTTATCTGAATGACTGTCTGCACAGGCATTCTATTTCCTTAACATTCTTTATTTAAAAAAATCAACCTGAAAATGGAATATAGGATTTGTTAAAAGCTATACACCTGATCTTGAAATATGCTAATTCTAAAACATCTGAAGCATGATCACCATTTCATAAGCCACCATCCCATCCCTACATTTTGTGAGCATGAGTCTATGGCATCAAAGGCAAGATTCTAATTCTCTCAAAACTACTTTTTCAATCATTAAATTTTAGGAAAAGAAAATCATTTTAATATACCTCCAACAAATAACTACTTACAAAAAAGCAGTCAAATTTATACCCACACAATTGTTAATGTTGAAGAATTCCTGGCAATCATTACCTAACATTCTTATTTTACAGAACAGACCTTACCCCCTTAGTGGTAATCATAACAAAGTTACATAGTTGTACTTTTTTTTTTTACATTTTAGATTCTTCTTTGAACCTAGTGAGTAGGGAGGAAGACATTTTGCGAGTAAGATTTCTGCTTTCTTGAAAAGATAAGCTTTTAAATCACCCTGTGTTTCAGAGATTATGGAAATTCTAGTTGGCTAACAGGTTGAGTAGACTGGCCTTGTTCTGCATCACTTGTTGACTTTGGCATTAGCATGCATTCATGCTTGTGGGGCTGTGGCTTGCTATGGAGTTTAGATGAGTAAGGGCCTTGGCTTCTCTCTAAGGGAGAAGTTCAATCCTAGAACACATGTTGGAGGCTGAGCCAGGATTTCCTTCACTGGGATTAATGGCTCTCATTCAGGAAGCAGTGATGCTGGACAGTTCCTTCCTTAGCAAGCAATGAGTGGCCAAGAGCAGGCCCAGGATTTTAATAACATAAAAGATGATGTTATTGTGGTCTTGGACAAAAACTTTCCTGTTTCATTCATCATCATTTCAAGTTGGAATCATATTTTTTTTTTCATTTTTATCTGATTCTAATTTACTTTTGGAATCTTGTTCAATAATAAAAAATTTGAATTTTGGAACTAGAACTTCTGAAATGGTGCCAGTAGTTTCTGGAGTGGTCAGGCATTGACTTCCCAATCCATGCTCGGGTTGCCCTAATATACAGGGCACTCAACACACTCAACATGTGTACACTTCTGGCTTTCCTCAAGGCCTGTGTTTCCACCATTCCTTTGGATTTGGTATAGTTGCTCTAGGACCATTGTATGTGCACGCATGTGTGTGGGTATGTGTAGGAATATAAATTTTTCCAAGTGTTTCCAATGCAGGCAGTAACTGAGAAACAATGACATCTAAAGAAAGAGTTTCTATTTTGCATTTGTCTATTTTATC
The DNA here is from genome assembly GCF_964146895.1 of Miniopterus schreibersii. Taxonomy (NCBI): domain Eukaryota; kingdom Metazoa; phylum Chordata; class Mammalia; order Chiroptera; family Miniopteridae; genus Miniopterus; species Miniopterus schreibersii. The sequence goes on along the minus strand of NC_138101.1, from coordinate 42,715,754 downwards.
AAGGAGATCGTACCAGTTACCATTGCTGTGCAACAAACTACCCCCAAATATAGTAGTATAAAACAGCCATTGTATTATGCTCATGGATCCTGTGGTTCAGAAATTCAAACAGGGCATAGCAGGGGCAGTTTCCTCTGTTCCATGATGTCTGGGGCCTTAGCTAGTAAGATTTGAAGGCTGAAGGTGACTCTACTGCTTTGGGCTGTAATCGTTTGGAGGCTTCTTTGTTTACATGCCTGATAGTTGATAGAGGCTGCTGGCTAAGACCTCAATTGGATTGTCAGCTGCAATACATTTCTATGGCATCTCCATGTGTCTCTCGCATAGGATAATTTGGGTTTCCTCACAGCAAGGCAGCTGAGTTCCAAGAGTGAATGTCTCAAGAGAGCAAGGTGGGAGTATGCATTATTTTAATAACTTAGCTTGGAAGTCACACAGTGTTGCTTCTATCATACTCTATCAGTCTGAGGGAGTTTCAAAGATCTGTCCAGGTTTGTGGACTGTCAAGGTCACATTATACATAAAGGATGTGGGATGGAAGTATTGTGGCTATCTTTGGAAAATAAAATCTGCCATAAAGACCAATCATTTAATTGAAAACTATAAAAAATAATGGCAACTAGAAGCCCAATATAGCTGAAAACATTGTAATAGAACACTTTTCTTGTGGAAGAGGGCATAGAGGGAAAAAATGGTGGTGGCAAAAATAATAAAATAAATTTAAAAACAAACAAATATTATAATAGAATACTTTTCTTGCTATGAATGAGTTAAAATCTCCTTATCCAGATGAATTACATCTCACAGTACCAAGAAAACTCACAAATCATACCTCTCAGACATTTAACCAATCTTGAAGAAATATGAAAAATCAGAGACATTGGCACACTGGGAAATTGGTATATGTCATTCTGTCTATAGGAGGAAAAAGATGGACTCTACAAATGGCAGGCCAAATAAGATTTTAGAATCTAGTGAATTAAGGGCTAGATTTTCAAAATCCAGGCCAAGGATGACATACAAATATGTTACAAGAGTACTACCACTTTCTTATCTTGTACATCCATGGAAGACATTACTAAATAATCTGTCATGGCATTCTTGACTACTATGTATGGATAAGACCTTGAATCATTGTCAAAATTGTGTTCTTCAACACATGAGTTAAAACTTACTCTTTATTTAGAAACAAAAATTAAAGTTCCCTACTCCTAATATCATTTTAATTAAAAGAAATCATGTGATACAGATGGCTAATAGACATATGAAAAGATGCTCAACATCACTAATCAGAGAAATGCAAATTAAAACCACAATGGGATACCACCTCTCACCTAGGCAGAACGGCTATTATCAATAAACCAATAAGTGTTGGTGAGGATGTGGGGAAAAGGGAACCCTCATGCACTTTGGTGAGAATGCAAATTGGTGCATCCATTATGGAAAACAGTATGAAGATTCCTCAAAAAAATTAAAAATGGACTGCCTTATGACCCAACAATTTCATTTCTAGGTATATATCTGAAGAAACACAAAACACTAATTCAGAGGGATATTTGCACCCTATGTCCTTTGCAGTGTTATTTACAATAGCCAAGACATGAAAGCGACCCCAGTGCCCATCAACAGATGAGTGGATAACAAAGTTGTGGTACATATATACAATAAAATATTACTTGGCCATAAAAAAGAATGAAATCTTTCCACTTGCAACAGCATGGATGGGCCTAGAGGTTATTATGCTAAGTGAAATAAGTCAGTAAGAGAAAGACAAATATGATCTGATTTAACTTATGTACAGAATCTAAAGAACAAAATAAATGAACAAACAAAACAGAAATAGACTCATCTATAGATAGAGAGAACAGCCTGATGGTTGCCAGAGGGGAGAGAGGTTGAAGGACTGGGTAAAAAAAGTGAAGAGATTAAGAAGTACAAATTGGTAGTTACCAAATAGTCACAGGGATGTAAAGTACAGCATAGGGAATATAGTTAATAATATTGTAATACCTATGTATGGTACCAGGTTGGTACTTGAAATATTGGGGGGATCACTTTGTAAATTATATGATTGTCTAACCACTATGCTGCACACCTGAAACTAATATATAAAATAATATTAAATGTTAACTGTAATTGAAAACTAAAGGTAAAAAATTCATGTCATACTAATTTTATTTTCTTTGTAAAAATTGATAGATGGATAGAACAAGGTACTATAATAGACATGGTATTCTTTGGCCTGTATCAAGGAACTGGACACATTTTTGGTCATGAGAAAGTGGGAAACCACTGGTGGAATGCAACAACAATGGAAGAGACCAGTCACTGCTATAACCCCTCACAAAGGGTAATGACTCCAACTTGGTTGGCACATTCTGGTGTGCCTAACATTTTGTAAAATCAAAGACTTGAAAATTTTAAAGGTAGATTAATCACATTTACAGATGATATGAAGTTGGAAGAGAGCAGATAGGTTACATGACAGAGTAAGAATTCAAATATATCTTGATTTGTTGTACTCAACAAGATGATATTCAACAGGATATATAATCTTACAACAGGTTCCCCTCCAAAAGTTCAGAACATATAAGTTTGCCTTTGCAACAACAGGTGTAAAGAATACTTCTGCAGCCCTGGCAGGCTGGCTCAGTTGGTTGGAGCGTCATCCATACACCAAAAAGGATTGTGGGTTTGGTCCCCGGTTGGCGCATGTATGGGGGTGGATGATCATTGTTTCTTTCTCACATTGATATGTTTCTTAAAAGCAGTAGGCATATCTTCAGGTGAGGATTAAAAAAAAAAGAATACTTCTGTATTATTGTTAAGAGTAAGAGCAGATCAATCATGTGATGTGACCTCCAAAAAAATCTGCTGTGAGTTTAGCATTTGTAGAAGTTCTTTCTAGAACAAGTACTTCTATATTTCTCTTCTAAAATTCACTGCTCAGATCCCAATAAGGAGAGCTTACTCAGGGGTGAACACTTCCATTTAAAGGGATTAGAAAATGTAGATCATCATCAAAGATATGGGTTTTCTGGAGAAGAGAAAACTAAGGATCTTTTATACATATTTAAATCCCAATGTGTATAAAGTATTGCGCCAAGAACTTCACTTGCATAACCTAGATGAACTCTTACTCTAATCCTGTAAGATAGGTATTATTATGACCATGTTGTAGATGAAAAAACTGAGTCACAGTGTTTAAATATTTTTTCCAAAGGTGCATAGCTGTGAAGTGGAAGATCCAGGATCCTAAAAGAAGGCTGTTTCCCTCAGAGCCTCTATAACATCTACGACAGTGGTTCACAAATTCTGGTGAGCATAGGCTTTATATATAGGAATTTGTATAAAAATGCAGGTTTTCTGGCTCAGATATCCTGAGTCAGCAGGTCTTGGCATTTTCTTTAAAGTACTTCAGCAGAGAATTTGTTAAATGAACATGTGTGTCTGTGTTAGTTTGAATCTCTACCCTTGCTGTGGTTAGTTGACTTAGAAATAGACATTCAAATATATTTATCTCCAAACAGCACTGGGAATTTTGATAATTTGACTAATGTACATTAGTGCTGGGCATATCTTCATGAAATTAGTTGTTTTCATCATATATGGATTTTCTAGAAATATTGTAGAGAGCCTTGTGGCCCTTGCCCACACAGGGTGTAAAACTGTAGCAGGCCCAGTAGTTCGCATCCTTATACATGCACACAGAGCTTGATTCCTTAGTGGCCTCTTTCAGCTGCTAATGTGGAGACTTCTCGATCTCCTGGCTCTGATTAGATAGTTAGCTGAATCCTGCTCTTAGAATCCTTCTTCCTTTGCCTCCAGTGAACTGTCCAAGGAAGGTTCCATCAGAGCACCCAGGGGGACTGAGAGCTGGAACTCCATTGGACTTTGCCAAGCTGGTGTGTGATTGTTCATGTTTGCTGAGAAATGCTGGTGTGTGTGCCAGGATTCAGAATCAGATTGGCTTTCAGGGGGCTGTGGATGGGAAACCCATAGCTTTTACCTATGACTAACTGTTGGAGGCGCCCCTGAAAACTGTGCCTAACCCAGTCACATTCGGTCAGGATCTGAATTATTAGAAGCACCTTAGATGATTCTGATTTGAGACTCATTGGATTAACTTCTATCTCTTTCCCTGTTTAAATGAAGGGCAGTGGGATGTGGAAGTGTTTCCAGCCTGGGATGAATGGCCAGATCTTCCTATAAAAAAAAAAAAAAAAAGTCCTTTATAATTTTGAGATTTAATCAATGTAAAGAAGAGATTTAATAAAAAGTATTTATTCTGGCTAATATAAAGTAATAAAGCTTTGTGATCCTTAGCATCCACTTAAAACCCCACAGCCAAGTAAAGTTTTCTGTTAGTGTTTTGAACTGAAACACTGCAGAGATCCCTCATTTATGATCCAGTGACCTTTGCAAAGTCACACTAATTTTGCAAGTAAACACAATTAAGTGAGTCATATGCTTTTCTTTTTTAATTGCTTTCCTATCTTAAAATGGTATCAGGAAGCTAGATATATCTTGTGGAAAATAATGGGTTTCATTAAAATGCTGTGCTTATAATTCTATTAGTGTTGTTTATGCCTGAAATTATGTTAAATGTCACATTTCAAGGCTAGTCTAGGAAAAAAACACCTTATGATGAAAAAGCATAGAAATTTTTTTTTTTAAAAAAACAAACCTTATAGGAATAGATAAACATCAATTCTTGGAATATTTAAGTCTATTTCTTTATACTCAGACAATAAATGCAGTGAGAAAAATGTGCTTTACACATACTGGGAACTATATAAATGTTTGTTTTCAAAGTTTTTATTGACATAGAAGACATATAAAATGGGGCAAGAAGTTGAATAGGCACATAACAATGACATTACAAAACTAGTGTGTAAAGCTTCTGAAAATAACATAGAAGCTTCTGAATCTTAAAAAAATAATGACAGTGAAAAGATTTTAGTGTAGAAGACAAAATCATTAGGAGAAAACACTCCATGTCCAGATGGAAAAATGAGTTCCTGACATCCAGGGAGACCATTTTCTGACTAGAAACCACTAAGAGAGAAATGGAATCCCTAAGTTGATAGTGGGGATTGTTAAAATGTCAAAGTGGTGCCCTCTGTGTTTCACAAGATCACAACAGATTCCAGTGAATCTATTAAGGCCATTTAGCACTGTATCTCAACTATTTGCATCTTAGTACTGTTCCATAGCAAATGAGGTGGTGCCCATCCTTATCTGAGACAGAGCAAAATTTTATGGTGGCTGCTAAATCATCAAATGTGGATAAATTATATTGTGTAAAGGTTTAGTAGATATAATGACAATGCACTTGAATTATTTGGATATTTCCGTCTAAGGTGGAATTGAGTTCTGCCCTGGTTCACGAGCCTAACCATCCTCTGGATTTCTCAAATACAGATGGTGGTGACTGCGCTTTGTTTTCTGAGTGTTCCTTCTACCTGGCTTTCTTTAGCAACGTTTACTGCTGCTCCTAGAACTAATGTACATTGAGAAAGATCCCTCTTTCAGAAAATAGTCAAGGCCGATAATTTGAGATAATAGACTACTCACTTGGTTGATATTTTAACACTGATTATAAATAAGCTACTCGGTTTAGTTTACCTGATGAATAAAAGCATGTTGGTTATTTGGTGACATGAAAACCAAACAACAATCTGACTGAAATTTTCATTTTGTAATCAGTTGCTTGGGTTTTTCCCTTCTAAAATTGTAAGTTATATTGGAGAACTTCCTGTTTTGTATGTTGTGGTTCCCCAGAGAGTAGAGCATTAAGAACAAGAATAGTTTAACAATGAAAAGGGACCAGGAAATGAGGGGGTGATGTGGGCATATTGTGTCAAGAAATAACAGAAATGCTGGTTAGCTTTCTTGGTTTATAGGAAACAAAATATACTGCTTAATGACACTATTTTATAAAATATATATTTTTAACATGTCATGACTATAATAATGAGAATAGTACTCTAAGTTTTTTCTCTTTAAGTTATTTCTTTGTTTATGTTATATTGAATAGAAGCTGTGTTTATAAAATAGTATTTATAGAGACTATTTATGTCAACTCCCTACTCTGCCATGGTAGCCTGAACGTTCAGATGGCTCCTGATGTTTCAAAGGGTATTATGGACTAAGGGCAGCTCTGGAATCACTCAGCTATTGAACTCGCAGGGACTTAGGAGGTGATCTTGTCCAACCCCATTTCACAGATGATGGAGCTGAAGATGAAAGAGGCTGAGGGACTCGGCTTGTGCTTTTTTATTGCAGACTCTGAGCCTGATCTGGTCTGTCTGAATCCAATCATTTTAAAAATTAAACTTTCATTTTGAGATTGTTGTATATTCACATGAAGTTTTAAGAAATAATACAGAGGTGCCTTGTACCCTTTACCCAGTTTCCTTGTCACACTATAGCACAATATCACAACCAGGATATTGTCATCGATCCCATCAAGATACTGACTAGTTTTATTACCACAAGGGTCCCTCATCCACTACATCCACTATCTTCCCACCAACCCACTCTTCAACCATTGGCAACCACCCTAGTCTGTTTTCTCTTCCTGTAGTTTTGTTATTTCACGAATTTTGTAAATCATACAGTATGCAACATTTTGAGTTGGCTTTTTCCACTCAGGGTAAGCTCTGGGAATTTATATAGATTGTTGTATGCATTGTTTGTTTGTTTTTTGTTTTTATCTTTATTGTTGAAAGTATTACAGGTGCCTTCCTTTCTCCCCCATTGACCCTCTCCACCCTGCCCCCGTCCCCAGCCTTCACCTCACTATTGCCTGTGTCCATGGGTTATGCGTATGCGCATATAAGGTCTTTGGTTAATTTGTTCCCACCCCACCATCCCCACTTCCCTGAGATTTATCAGCCTGTTCCATGCTTCCATTTGTTTCTTTTTATATAGGGATGTACCATATCAGCAATTTTTTTCAGAGACGATTTCCGTTACAGTCTTGGGAAATCTAAACCATTTCCACTTATAAGGTTAAGGTACATAATTGTGAAGAAGCAGTCAGATTTCAAAAATCCTGCTTTATGTTTGGAGAGACTTAGGAAAGGTATTGTCAAGACAGCAGAGATCCATGCGGTATAAAGTATGTTTGTTACCTTTTGTGCCTCAGCTTCCTTTGTTTTGTGCGGAGACCGAGGACTTCCATACTTCAGAAAGTGTTTCCTGAGGGCTGTGATTAGAAGGCAGTTCTACTAAACACCACATCCACACGAGGCAGCCTCCTCGGGCCAACATCTCAGCTATTGAACAGGGCAAAACAATTGCAGATCTCCTTTCTGTGTCACATAAGGGATTTTGTAGGTGCCAATTGTTATTAATGAAAGTGGAACGTGGCCAGAAGACAGAATTTAGCACCTGTCCAACTCTCTAAATGCGCCGTGGGTTTTAATGACCCCATAGTTTAGATTTGGCTCCTCTGTTAAACCCTAAAGATAGATTCATTAGAAAAGCAAAATGCTTCTCGGTGAAGAATATGTTTCAATTCTTGAATTAAATTTTAGTTCAAATCACAGTGGGCTGTGCAGCATTTGTCCTGTGGGCATTTGTGGGCACACTCATCAGTGAGAAAAACTTCCAGAATTTCAGAACTGTCAATTAGGATACGGGAGATCACAAAGCCACACCCTCCCTCCCTCCCTCCCTCCCTCCCTCCCTCCCTCCCTCCCTCCCTCCCTCCCTCCCTCCCTCCCTCCCTCCCTCCCTCCCTCCCTCAGTATAGTTGTGTTCTAACCATTTGAAGATGATATGAAGAGACTGTAGTGGGAAGGGGAAGAAAGGGCCTAGAGAATATTGGAATTACAGTATGGGGTGAGGGGGGCACAGATATGTGAAGAAATATTATATAAAAAGATAAGGAGTTTGGAAACACAAACAAGTGAAGAGAGGAGGGAATATGATGTATCTTACACACTCTGGCACCCAATTTTACAGACATGCTCCTTAGTGCAGAGTGAGGTACGCATGCAGCATGAACCCTGGAATGCTAGAGAGTGAGGGGATGGGGGGTGGGGGAGGGTTTGGCAGGAGCAGGATGGCCTCAGAAGGCTCAGTTGGATAGATCTCAGGCACTAGAAGGGGCTAGAAGGATCTAGAAGGAAAGTACTGACTCGTTTGGATTTTTATTTTCACATCAGTAGTTTTAATTTGAAGTTGCCTGTCTGAGACGCAGTAATTTAATGTCTTTTAACGCTGATGGATTTTCCTGCCAGTGCTGTGAAATCCGTGTGAAGCCGAAGGGGTAATCAGGCTGGTATTAAAAATGAACAGTTTGGAGTCATCTCTTTCCTCACTTCTGAGGAAAGAAGTAATTTATTGCTCTCCAGAAGGCCTGGCTGCTTGTACCTCTGCTTGCTCTGGGTTCAGCTCGCTGTCCCCACGGTGCGCGCTGCTTTGAATCTTGTCCACAAACACTTAGACATGACTTTTATGTAGCTTGTTCTTTTTGCTGGTGTCCCTCACTCCAAGAGGCCTGTTCTCAAAAAAGGCAACTCCAGGTTCCCTGGAGTACAGAGTCACAACTTCAGAAGTGATCACAACATTTGGGGTGCTGGTTGGTGGGGGCAGCAAGTGTGGAGTTCCAGGTGACGCTATTACAAATTCCCCGGCACTTTCCACATTGTATGGTAAAATGAAGGCCTGGTCTGCTCCCCCCGGGGGTCAAACCCAAATCACTCTGTTCTCTTCCCCCTTGAGTCCTGGGGGCCACCTCCGGGCCTCCAGCGGCTACTGTGGGATTGCTGCTGAGTCTCTATGCAGTTCCTGTCTTCAAGCTTCGGATTTACCAACAGAGCCTGTTGGTTGGTTAAGAGCCCCAGAGGCACAGTCTGTGGTCACGTAGGGAGGTGGGTCTTCGGGTGAAGGAGATGAGGCGCTGAGAGTGGAGTGAAGTGAAGGGCTTCCCTGGAGCCACCCCAGCACCAGCTCCTGGCATTGCAGGTGGCGAAAGGAATGGGTGCCAGTTTCCCAGAGAGGTTTGTACTTGCCCAGTCTCCCAGGTAGGGGCGTAGCTATCGGCTAAAGGTAGTTTTCAGTTGATGGATGCTACCTGCTTGAAAGAGGAGCCCCTCTCCCGTCCCTTTTAGCACTGATTATTCACTTTTTCTTGTTCTCAGTGTCTGTTTATAGGGAAGAAGAGCATAAAAGCAGCAGCATAGAATATAGTTTGAGAACATAAGCTACAATAAACCAGACTGCTTGAGTTTGAAACCAAGCTTTGCCACTTACCTGGGCAAATTACTTAACTTTTCAATGCCCTAGTTTTCCCTCATCTGGAAAGTAGGAATAACCATACCTATTTCACTGGGTTCCTATGAAAATTAAAGAAGTTTATAAATGTATTCCGATGACCTATTACTGCATAGTAACTCCAAACAGCGTGCTAAAACAACAACTATCATCTTACTATTATTACTCATGGTACTAGTAGCTGATTAGGCTCCGCTAGGCCATTCTTACTTAGGGTCTATTATGTACTTGCTGGGGTGGCTGGGGCTGGTGTCATCTTGACCTCAGCTGGGGCTGTTGGTTGAAACACCTCCATCTGGACTCTCCATGTGGCTTGTGCTTCCTTACAGCATGAAGACTGGGTTCCAAGAGCAAATGTTCCAATAGAACTATGTGGAATGTGTACCGCCGCTTATGAACTGGCCTTAGAAATCACATGGGTTTACTTTCTTCATATGCTGTGGGATGAAGGAGTCATAAAGTTCCGTTCTGGTTCAAGGGAAAGGCCACAGGTCCTATCACTTAATAGGAGACATGTCAACATCATTCTGTAAGAAGAGCGTATGGGATGGATGGGGTAGGTTGTAGTGGCCTATGTGCTACTACTCAGGCTACTATGCCTCAGAGTGTAGAGGACTTAGAATAGTGCCTGGTTCATGGTGAATGCTCAGTAAGTGTTAGTTATCATTTATTGGACTCTAAGTCTACTGATCCCAAGTATGGGGCACCTAACCACTTCTTATCCCAGCCTTGTTTCTGCATTAAGTTTGGGTGGAAGTTGCTTTTAGCCTGTGGTTTTAACGATGCTACTACATACCTGTGTCTCATGCTCTGTGAGGAGGACCTCCAGGGTCTGAGGATGTTGTATCCTTTGGAAGTAAATCTGAAGGTGAAGGACAAGGAAGGAAAATTCAGGCCAGCCTAGAAAATGTGCCTGGGTCATTTGGTCATAGCATGGTCACAGCAATGTTGGAAACCAAGTACATTTCACTCCAGCACAATTCACCCATACACTCTGCAAGTGACCAGCATAACTAATCTCTAGGAGGAGCTGACTATAGTCCTATCCTTGTGTTCACTGAGGCTTTGTGCAAAATTTAGTAAAATTTTCCTTGGCACTGGGCAGGAGCCCTCTGAGGTCGAATGCCCCTGAAGCCAATCATCTCATGGACACCTTGGGAAGTGTTTGCTTGACCTTGAGATGACCCTCATCTGAACCTGAATCTCAAAGGCAAGTGGATTAGATAGCTTAGTCATGGCAACACTAGTCCAAAGTCAGAGCATTAGGGCTTTTGTTGAAAGCAAGTGAAACAGGAAAAGGCTCCTTGTGTGCCATCTGCTTCTTTATAAATGCAATAGCAGCAGCAGCAAGCATTGGGCCCCAGGCAGTGTTGACTGAAGCAGTTTTCTCCAGATGTGTCTGGATCCTCTATGACCGCCTTTATGTTTTCCTAATAAAATATCCCCCAACTTAAAAAAAATTAAACAGTAGTCTTGTTCATCTTGTTTAGAGAGTAAAGAATCAACATGACTCTGAAACAATTGAAAAAGCAATTGAAAACGTTACAGTGGCCCTAAAAATATTCAAATGTGAAATCACTCAAGGGAGGCTTGCAACTGCCTCCGCAGATATCATTCAGTTATGTGTAAGTTTGCCTAGGGTTTTGTTACTTATGTATGGTCCTCCCAAAGATCCTAATGGAAATTTTAGAAGTAGAATAAGCCTCCAGTTAAATTTTATGGTAACTCAGTAGTTCATTGTTGCTAAGTCCTTGTGGATGGATTCTATTCCGTTTATATTGCTACGTAGGGAGAGAGTAAAAGCAACCAACCCAGACCTCCAGGCCTCCAGATCAGTCCGAGTCTCTCATTGCTTTGTTCCACCTGCTGACAGTGTGGAAAGGCTTCCTGGGAAGAACTGTCTTTGCAGATCGGCTGAGGGAGAAATGAGAGAATCAGAGGAGGTCGTGGGCATGGGAATCATTCTAATTAACTCATGCTCATTGAGAAGAGGCCAACAAGGGATGGGGAGGAATAAGGAACAGGAATTAGAAATAATAAGAGAGTACACTTATGAGATAGCATTGCCATCAAGACTAATAATATATTATTGTCCTAGCTGAAATTGGCTGAAGTCTCAGGCTGAAATTCTTAAGCCAAACCAAAACAATTTTAATTATGTAAAATCTTTGTAGAATCTGTATCTTGGTTGGGATTCACCCCAAAGCGACACTGAGATAAGGACTTGAGGGCAAGAAGTTTATTTGAGAGGCTGTAAACACAAGTGAGAGACTAAGGGAAAAAAATCAATAAAAAGTATGCTAATTAGCTGTGGGCATCTAGATCTCAATCCTGCTGGGGACCCTTTGAGGAACCATGTGTAGGACTTCTCAGAATTGTCTCACAAAGAGATAGGAGATCTGGGGCATCTAGTCTTTTTTTTTTTTTTTTTCTTTAAGTGTATCTTTAGTGACTTCAGAGAGAGGAAGGGAGAGAGAGAGAGAGAGAGAAATATCAATGATGAGAGAGTCCTTGATCAGCTGCCACCTGCACACCCCTGACTGGGGATCGAGCCTGTAACCTGGGCATGTGCCCTGACTGGGAAGTGAATCCCGATCTCCTGGATCCTAGGTCGATGCTCAACTGCTGAGCCACTCCCTGCTCGGCTGGGGCATTTAGTCTTTGGTTCCAGTCCTTGTTGGCTGAAGTCTTCCCTTGAGGATATTAATTTCCAAAATTTTTCCCTCCCTCCCTCCCTCCCTCCCTCCCTCCCTCCCTCCCTCCCTCCCTCCCTCCCTTCCTTTCCTTTTCTTCCCTCTTTTCTTCCTTTCTTTCCTCCTACTTTCCTTCCTCCCTCCCTTTCTTGCTGTCTTTTCATCCACCCATCCACCCATCCGTCCACCCACCCACTCTCACTTTCTGTGTAAATTGACAAGACTTCAGTGATAATGTGGAAACCATGCCTAGTTGAACTGTGATCAAATATATGTAAGTGATAGAGATAGACACTAGCCCCCTGCACCAGGAGGTTGTGGGTATATACGTACATACATATGTACATAAATGTCAGTGGAACTGTATTTAGGAAAGCACAGATGGCCCATCTACACTTTGTTTTATGAAACAGTATTATCTCATCTGTCTAAAAGAACAGGAGATATTTTACCCCTCCTCTACTCTCTGGTCCCTAAAGAAAAGCTCCAGTTTTTTAAGAAAGGTAACTGGCCCTGGCTGGTGTGGTTTAGTTGGTTGGATGTCATCCCCTGCACCAGGAGGTTGTGGGTTCAGTTGCCAGCCAAGGGCACATGCCCAGGTTGCAGGCTCGATCCCCCTGTAGGGAGCATGCAGGAGGCAGCAGATTGATATTGCCCTTTCACATCAATGTTTCTCTCTCTCCCCCTCCCTTCTCTCTCTAAAAATCAATAAAAACTATTAAATTTTAAAAAAAGATAACTGACCATTCATTCCTGTACTCCATGGATTTTGCTTTTGAAAGAGCCAATGTACTGTGCCTTCCCAAATTCACCCTGCTCTCTCGGGATCCTTTTAGAACCCGAAACTCCTAGAAAAGAACAAGCAGGATGCATTAGGGGACTGAGATAGAGCATTGACCGTGAAGAGATTTGGTCTTCTCAAATAAGGCTAGGAAACTAGGGGAGGAGACCAGGCGGCACTATATCCTGGGTATCGTGATTTTTTTTAACATCCCCAGTAACTCAGAGGATCAAGCACTGGGGTAACAGGGCAATTTTAATTCAGAATAGTAAAGCTGCATGTGGTGCAGACCTGCTCAGCACAAGAAATGAAGGAGGGGGCTTTGCTTACTGGGTTGCTTTTCAGGTGTAGTTCTAAGAACCCGCATTCAGGAGGACAGGTATGCTGGCAAACACTGACGACTCACTCCTCATTTCATGAGGAATACAGAAAGAGGAAAACATCGACGCTGAGGAAAGACGAGGGAACAGAAACGTTCCAAAGTCTCAGAGAAAGTGGATAGCTCTGAGAATGGGGACAGTATATACTAAGGAATGAGAAGTTTTAAAAAAATAGTGGGAATTCTCCGTATCATTCCAGAAGACTCAAACTCTATGATATAGAGATAGAAACTCAACAGGAGAGATCAGGCTGAGATAGAAAGGAAATGCATGTGCGGAAAAAATAATATAAGCTCCTCTTTACAAAGGGAAAATAGGAAATCAGAAATATGTGCCTTCTTTTAAAAAGAGTCAACTTTAAGAAACACGAAAAGAAAAATCTTTTGAACCTAAAAATACTGTTTGTTTAGTGCTGTGACTTCCTTGCCCTGTTTTACAAGGACACTGAGTTGAGGAATGAGCAAACGCTAGAGGAGCCTTTGTTGGCAGACTAGTTAGCTGGGGGAAGCGTTCTTACTAAGACGCAACTTGATTATCCTGTCTTCTTTATCATCAGTGACAAAGTCCTCTGCTGTGTTTTCCTGTCTCTTAAGCCCTGGCCCTGTGGCTCAGTTGATTGGAGCATAGTCCCGCGCACGCACCAAAGGGTTGTGGTTGTGGAAGGGTCCTGGTTCAATTCCCGGTCAGGGAACATGCTCAGGTTGCAGTTTTGATCCCCTGGAAGTCAATCAATCAATCAATCAATCAATCAATCAATCAATCAATCGGGTGTCCTTGTCAAATTATTTTATTAGAAACCTTGAGTTTATCAGTCTGAAATTAGGGTGGGCAAAAGAACAGTTGTGAGTATGCGAAACACAAGAGTTTGTTCTTGTATTATTATTTACAAATCACAACTGTCATTTGAACAACTGTAAACCTACTTTTGACCCCTCCAGTACTGACGTTGGTGAAACAAGTTTTAGATCCTCATAAAATGATGTGGAACTTGGCTGGTGCAGGAGATAGTAACAGTCATTCACAATGACTGTAGCCCATTCATATGTAAGGAACCTATGTTGAGCTTCCTGGATTTTCTACCTTCCTCCTTTTGTGCTTTTGGGGTTTATGTTCCCTAATACAGTTACACAGTGTAATTTCTGGAAACAACAGACCACTCTTTTCTCTACAATGGTTTAAAAATAAAAGTGCTTCTGGAAATGCCTCAACCAAAAGTACGATGCTAAGACACTGGAAGTTAAAACAACTCAGAATGCAGCAGGGACACACAGCAGAGTTTACACTGCAGAACCTGATTCAAACACGGGAGAGTTCTCAGGCTCACTGTCAGAAAGGCAAATTAAACAGACACACATAAAAGTGAAGATGATTGGCATGGAAATAGAGAATCAGTGATTTATTTTCAGAATCATATGTGTCCCTTGGGGGCAGAACTAGAACAAAAAACATGATCAAAGAAAAACTATTGAGGCGCTGAGAGAGAGAGGGAGCGAGAGAGAGATGCCGGCTGATGGAGCTCCCCCATTCATGCCAGGCTAAGTCAGTGCTATAAGCCCAGCATAGGCCCAGCTTGTGAGAGCTCATTGTTTTTTTTTAACCTCACTGGAGGATGTTTATTGATTTGAGAGAGAGGAAGGGGGAAGGGGGAGAGAGAGAGAGATTGATGTGAGAAACATCAGTCGGTTGCCTCCAGCACCCTGAGGGGGATTATCGAACCCACAACCTAGGTATGTGTCCTGACTGGGAATCAAACTCAGAACTTTTTGGGTGTGTGGGACAATGCTTTAACCAACTGAGCCACTTGGCCAGGGTGAGAGCTGATTTTTTAAATTTTCAGAAATTCTATGAGCTTGTCATTAAACAACCCATTATTAAAAATGAAAACTTAGAAACTTATAAGTAAATTATATTAAAAAGGTAATAAACACTCAAAACATCACTCCTTAATTACTTCACTGCATTTTACTATTATCTGTGCTCTTGAGGTTAGTATGGAAGAAATACAACATCAAGGGGTGCTGCTGCATGCCCCCCAGCTCTGCGCTCCCTGAAATCACCGTGGTAATCTGCAAGCAGCCATGGCGGGAGCATTTACACCACTGAAATCAGCAGATGCTACACATCAGGGCTGGGGGCGTTTTGTTTTGTGATTGTCTAGATTACAGAAAGTAGATGGAGAAAATGGTAATGATGGAGGTTAAATTTAAAAGTGTGCTATGTCTGTAGTAAATTATTGAGAATAGCACAAAAAATGAAGAAATAATCTTCTATTATTCAAAAATTATATACTGAGAAAAGGATTTAGTCAGGTCATTGACAGATGAGTGAAGTTCTCACATAAGTGTTTGTGGTTTTTGCTTTCTTCTTGTAAAAGGAACTATTAATTAACATTCATGTTGGAACCACACTCATTTATTTTTTAACAAAATTTTAAAAGTATATATTTTTATTGATTTTAGAGAGAGATGAGGGAGAGGGAGAGGGAGATGGAGAAACATCAGTTGTCTCTCACGCACCCCAACTGGTGATCAAACCTGCAACCTGGGTGTGTGCCCTGACTGGGAATAGAACCAGCTACCGGTAGGTGTTTGGACAACACTTAACCAACGGAGCCACAGGGGCCAGGGCCACACTCATTTCTTGATTGTCCCCATAGGATGCCTGTATAACAAGAGTTCAGTAAAAATCAAGGAAATCATCCAATGAAGATCAATTAGCTACACGGGATTTAGGATAAAGAGAATTATATATTTTATTATGTTTATAATTTGTGTGCTACACATCCATTGATCAGTCAAATTTATAACAAACATACATAGGTATAAACACATTCTTTTTTTGGAAAGCTTGTTTATAAACTAGTACATAAAACTGCCACAGTCTCTCAATTTTCATAGATTACATGGACAAGGGAAAAAAGTCCTCAAGCTAAAAGGAATGCAAAACATAATACTAATAAAGGAGACAAAAATAATGCTTTTACTCAGATGATTTTCTTTGGAGACACCAAAGTCTGAGAGACAATAAAGGCAGCTACAGAATTCTGAGAAAGAATATTGTGTTCCAAGGAGAAACATCCAGTCAGGTGCCTTTGGCATGGGAAGCCACAGAATGATTGTGTGATATCCGGGGACTTCAAAACTATTTCACTAGCATCTTCTTCCTCAACAATTTACTTGACTACAGCCTCTGTCTGGCCAAGAAAGATATCAAAATGAGGTCAAGAATGAAAACAAGTTTAAAGAGGCAGCACCAAAACAAGCTAACTGCAGAAAAGTTGGTAATTGCTTTAAATTTGGCTACAAGCCAAATGCAACTAAAATATTAAAATATTTGAAAAATTCTGTGATGTTATTTCTTGAATTTTTTTAAAAAAAGAATTTGCTTCATTTCATCAGTTTCCTGAGAAATATAAATTTGTTTATCTTGTTCTGTTTGCTCAGTGGTTAGAGCATCGGCCCACGTACCTCGGTTGCAGGTTCGATTCCTGGCCCTGGTCAGGACGCACAGGAGGCAACCAATCGATGTCTCTCTCTCTCTCTCTCTCTCTCCCCCTCTCCCCCCCCTTCCTCCCTTCCACTGTCTGAAAATTAGTGCAAAAAAAAAAATCCTCCGGTGAGAATTAAAAAAAAGTTAGCGCATGTGTGCCTCTCCACCGGGTTCATTATCCTCCACCCAGCCGACCGTGCTCTGGTCTGTGCCTGCCTGTCACAGCCATTCTTTTACGTCAGTGACTTTCTTGCTATGCATTGTTTGTACATTCTTTGTAAGAGACCTCTTTGTTTCTCCTGACGATTTCTACCACCCATGGCCCAGTCAAAGCTGCCTTATATTCCTCTTAATGGGCTTATCTCCAGAGGGCATTAGCTAGATGCATCTTTAAAAGTATGCCGCATGCTTTTTATTTCCCTTTCTTATTTTGCCTTTTCAGGGTTGATTTCAATCCAAGAATATTGGAGGCTCTTTAGATTTAATATCCAGTGCTTCCTAGTATAGGTTTGAATTTTTTTTAAAGTGTATAGTTCAGTAGTCTTAAGAATATTCACATTGTTGTGCAACAGGTATCCAAAACTTTTTCATTTTGCAAAACTGAAACTCTATACCCATTAAACAACTCCTTCTTTCCTCCCGAGATTTGATTTTGCCTCACAGGGCAACAACACATAACAAGGAATTCTCTGGACTGCTATCAAAGAAGGAAAGAGCTGCCCATTCCTAGGACTTCATTTTGTGTGAATATGAAGATGTTAGGATGGTTATCTTAAAATTAAGGGGAAAAACTCATCCAGAAGAAACTTTCATCTCTTTGGGTATAATAGTTATCTATCTATCATCTATCTATCTATCTATCTATCTATCTATCTATCTATCTATCTATCTATCATCTATCTATCTATCTATCTATCTATCTATCTATCTATCTATCTATCTATCTATCATCTATCTATCTATCTATCTATCTATCTATCTATCTATCTATCATCTATCATCTATCTATCATCTATCTATCTATCTATCTATCTATCTATCTATCTATCTATCTATCTATCTATCTATCATCTATCTATCTATCTATCTATCTATCTATCTATCTATCATCTATCTATCTATCTATCTATCTATCATCTATCTATCATCTATCTATCTATCTATCTATCTATCTATCTATCTATCTATCATCTATCTATCTATCTATCACCTATCTATCATCTATCTGTCTATCTATCTATCTATCTATCTATCTATCTATCTATCTATCTATCTATCTATCTATCTATCATCTATCATCTATCTATCATCTATCTATCTATCTATCTATCTATCTTTCTTTCTTTCTTTCTTTCTTTCTTTCTTTCTTTCTTTCTTTCTTTCTTTCTTTCTTTCTATCTATCTATCATCTATCTACCTATCTATCATCTATCTACCTATCTATCATCTATCTATCATCTCTCTATCTCTCACCTATCATCTATCTATCAAGTTGAATATTGCTTGGCCTTTGAAACATCAATATTTTAAATACAAGCAACCACAGCCATGAGTGTTGTGCAGCACACAGGACCCTTTTTCTTGGGTAATTCGTAAATGCATTTGTAGTTATAACACACACTTCTCCCGGTGTTCTAACTTTATGTAATTTCTATGTGTGAGGCAGCCCTAAATCTTTCCATTCCCTGAGGAAGTCTGCCATCTGTTCATCAAACTTGGAGTAGTTGGAGGGAGCAGCTGCAGTTTCTCTCTGAATCTGAATGTATGTGGTAGTCATTAAGAAAAAAATTTGTGCTCATTTATGTTTTGAGTCATAACTGTGCCATCAGTTGGTCCCACCCAAACTGTCTATGCCAATCCCAAGGGAGCAAGATCTGAATTCCGTTCCTAGCAATACCCTCCTGGTGTATTTTGGTTGACTCATATAAAATCCTTTTTCTTTGTACTCATCAAAAATAAATTTTTTTTTTTTTTAAAGATTACTTCTCCGTGTTGAGAATAAAGAAACAGCTCTTTGATCTCCTATGTTAGTGTTTTTGAGAGAGCAGTTTACGTTTGGCTCTGGGAGCAAAGTTCTTGAAGAGTCTAAGAAACTATCATGGTGAGGGCTGGGAAAGGCCTAGAAATCAACTGGTCCTGAGCTCCTCAATCGTCAGATTTCCATATTATCTCGCTAATTTTTGCAGTATCTTTATATCACCTGTGTAAAGGTAAGAAATATTCAAACCTGTGAAGAATTTCTGTGAGGTTATTTGAGCCAAACTGTCGACACCACGCCAGGAAGCAGAGTCTCACGGGACTGAGAACGCTCCGGAGCAGGCAGTTCTGCGCCTTGTTTCGTGCATTAATCAGAAGAGGAGACCTAAGTGGGCTACATGGAATCCGCGGGTGACAGATGAGGGAGGTGGGAGAAAGCAACGCAGAGAAACCTCTGGGCTTGGATGAAAAGCAGAATGATAGGCGCACTTTTTTTACGTAGATGCGTGCAGGATAGTTAACAGTCAGCGATGGACTCAGTAACAACGAGGGGATTCGCAGTCTCTGCAGAGCGCTGCCTGTGTTTGAGGGGTCCGGGAGAAGGAAAATTACCTTGACGTTCCAATGATATGTTATCATAGATGCAAAAAGACAATAGACAGGCTCAGTTAAGGTAAAGATGGACCTTTGTCAGGGAAGATACTGGCCTAAGACATGACTACCCGCCATAAATGGCTTTTTAGTTAAAAAGTTTTAATTTCAGACCATCTTTTGTGGTTACTTTAGGTCTGAGTTTGCAAAGCTGCCACCAGGCCTTCCCTGAGCTAGTCAGGTTAGCATGTGGCCCCTTTTTCTCCACACCTATTATCTACTTAATATACATTTAGAGTTCAGATTGGCTCACTTTCAACCCTTATCTTTGTGCTATGTAAAAATATCTAAATTATAGATATGCCTAACATATTAATCTTATGTTATACATTTAAAAATACAGAATTTATAAATACGTATTTCTCCATATCACATTATAATAAACACTCAATTCTTTTTTTAAAAAATATATCTTTATTGATTTCAGAGAGAGGAAAGGAGAGGGAGAGAGAGACAGAAACATCAATGATGAGAGAGTCATTGATTGAGCCGGGCATGTGCCCTGACCGGGAATCGAACCCCGATCGCCTGGATCCTAGGTTGACGCTCAACCTCTGAGCCACGCCAGGCCGGGCAACACTCAATTCCTAAACTAAAACCTAATAGAGTGTGTGCCATCTAAAATTAGTGGTTCACGTACACTTTGGGAAACACTGATCTAAACCAGCTCCATCAATTTGTACAAGTGGGAACTGAGCTTCTGAAAGAGTGTGACTTCCAAAGTCCCTTAGCTAATTGGGATCCAAGGCTTCTAAATTCCAGTTCATTTTCTAAGGCATAGAAATGTAAATGGGAAAAGCATTCGGGATGATACATCTATCTGGGATTTAGTTAGGAGAATTTGGGGACATGAGACAGCTTGGAAACATTGTGGATGACCTTGGATGTCAGGTGTGGGAGTAGAAGCTTCTCCTTGGGTTTCAAGGTTTTAGCCCTGGGATCCAAAGAACATCTAAAAAATTGTATTTGATGTTTATTGGATTTAGGCCCATAGATATTTGAGTGGGGCAAGAAGAGGCCTCCATTAAATTTAGCAACCACTGCCTTTGGCAAATGAGAGCTATTTTGGTTCTCAAATAGGGGAATAGGTGTGTTTTAGGAAGATCACTCTGGTACAATATAGGAAATGGAACAGAATGAGGATGGCCTGAAAGAGAGAGAACAGGAGGTGACTGAAGCCGCCCCAGCAAAGGGTGCCTGAAGAGGGCTCAGGGAGTCATTCCTTCAGGGTGGATTTAGGAAGATTGAGATAGGCAACAGCGAACCAGAGAGAAATCACATTGGTTTTCTTCATTTATTTTCTGAGGGTCACCCATGAAATCAAATTGTTGAGTGGAGCCTGGCCGGGCGTAGCTCAGCGGTTGAGCATCGACCTAGGATCCAGGAGACTGTGGGGGCGCGCAGGAGGCAGCCGATCAATGACTCTCTCATCATTGATGTTTCTCTCTCCCTCTCCCTTCCTCTCTCTGAAATCAATAAAGATATTAAAAAAATTAATAAAAAATTGCTGAGTGTAAAAGTTACATATGTAAATGTTATCCAAACAATGCCTGATTTTTGTGTGCCATTGGGGTAGGAGGTAAGGCAAAGGCGGGACAGGAAAAGATGGTAAAAGAAGCGACTTCTGTACCATTGAAGAGCAGCTTATATTGCAACTAATAGGGGCACACTGTGAAGGATGCTTTCCGTTACTTTTGCTTGAGGGTTAATCATCTTAAAGCAACTGTTGGCACTTACCTCTGAGAGTGTTGTAGGGCCCCAAGGGTGAGAAACATATTTAATAAAGCAACCCCATGAGTCAGGCACTGTGCTAGGGATTTTTGCAGGTTATTTCACTTGGTGAGCACAATCGAAGAGAACTGCTTCTATTGAACACTGAACAATACAGAATGAAGATTTATTCATTCATTTGCCAAGTGTTTATTGAGCATCTATTATGTCCATGGCCCTGATGGACACTAGGGTCACAGCCAAGGGGAAGTCGTAGTCCTTATCTTTAAGAAGCTCACAATCTTTTTGGAATAGTAAAACAAATTAATGCATTTATCTACATACATACAAGGAAACATTGCATAGCAAGTTAAATTAAGAAATAAAAATAATCATACACATGATGATTATTATATACCATCTTTTGATAGCTTTTCTATGGAGGAGTGCTGGTGATTTTCTCCCCTACAGAGATCCTTATCTTAATTTTTCACTGCAGATTTACTGAAAACCTGAAAAATAGGGATGGTAGAGAAGGGTGAATATAGAAGGAGAACATCTCTTGGGGACTTACTGATTAATGACATAGCCTTCACTTTGAATAAATAGCTTTGCATCTACTTCAGATTGCTACCATTGGAAAGCCACCATAATTATTATTTAATACTTTGGAGGTGACATCTATGTTCAAGAGACTGCTTCATAAACAATAGGCTCCCATAAATAATGAAGACCTGGACTACTTCAGAAAATTGAAATTGAAAGTTATAAGTGGCTTAGGAAGAGAAAATAAGATGGAACATTGAGGAAAGCTATTCATGGTCTGACTGGACCTGGGAAGTGCTGATGGAGCAGATAGTAGGCCACAGTGGACACAGAGAGCTAAGATCGAGACTGGAGAAACTAATGCAAAAACCCAGGCAGGACAAATCAGGAATAGAGTTTCTCCTCCTCACAGAAAGGGTCAAATATCCCAATGAGCTTTTTTTACTTCTCAGCAATATATATATGTTTTTGGTTAATCCTCACCTGAGGATATTTTTTTTCATTGTTTTTTTTTTTGTTTTTTTTTAGAGAGAGTGGAAGGAAGGGGGAGAGACAGAGAGAGAGAAACATCAGTGTGAGAGAGACACATCAATTGGTTGCCTCTTGCACGTGCCCCGACTGGGCCTGGGATCAAGTCTGCAACTGAAGTATGTGCCCTTGACTAGATTCAAACCTGAGACCCTTCAGTTCATGGGCCAATGCTCTAACCACTGAGAAAAACTGGCCGGGGCAGCAATACTTTTAATAACGTTCTCAAAAATGGCATTTGCAGCTGATCTTCTTTGTTACCACCTGCATGACTACAGAAAGCAAGACTTTTTAATGAGAGTTATATGACTAATGTCAAGCTCAGTCTATTGATAGCATGTGCATCAGTTAGCTATTGCTACAAAACAAACTACCCCCAAACTCAGTGGCTAACAATGACAGTCATTTAATGTTACAGCTCTTACATATGCAGATCTGTTCTGGGTTAGGTGGGAGGTTAGGCTTGGCTGAGGTGGCTCTGTTCCATGTGTCTCTCCTCCTCTTGGGGCCAGTGAGCTAGCCTGGACGTGTACTTCTCATGGTGACCACAGAGGTCCAACAAGGCAAGGGAAAAGCATGCAAGTGCCCCGAGGACCTTAACATTACTTGCCCCTTGTTCTATTGGCTACAAGAAGTCACATGGTTAAAAAGTGAAGGGCTGGGAAAATACACTTCATCTACATAACGGGAGGAACTACAACATTACCTGCAAAGGGTGTGGATACAGGGAAGGTGAAGAAAGGGGCTATTAATTCAGTCTCCCTTACTGTGCCAGTATGAGAAAGATTTGGGTTCAAATGTTAACTCTGTTGTTTACTAATTACATGTCTTAGAGAGGCTGCTTGACCTTTCTGAGTTTTTATTTACTCATCTCTAAAACTAAAATAAAATGTTTAGATTTTGTTGGTAAAGTCTGCCAACTTAAACTAAATTATCTTTTTTCTTTTTCCTATTCTTGGTATATGGCCATATGCTTGCTACCATCAAATTCTTGTAATGATGCCCATATACACTCTTTTATGCTGCTCAGGGCTGCCTCTCTCACCTTGCAGAGATATATTACTGACAAAAAGAAAAGAAAAAAATCCCAGGAAGGTGGAATTTTTCTCCAGTAATGTAGTGTCTAAAAATCAGACCTGCATAGGTTAGGGCATTCTCTCTTGGCCTTCAGCATGACTGTCAATGCCATATTAATTTTCTTTCTGGTTCATGCTACCCAGAAATCTGAAGGATTTACTTTATCTGAATAGCTAGTGCTTTTCCAATGTATCCTCCAATTATTAATATCAGAACACTATTTGATATCAACAATGACAATAACATCAGCCCTGCTTCTTAGCCCAGCCCAGTGTGAGGTATCCAAGGAAAAGCATAACTTCTGCATGGAGGGTCCTCTTATAAGGATAATCTAGGAAGGCAGTAAAATTAGGAACAAAAATTCAGTACTTGGGTGTGTCAAATCCTTTATTTCATTGACTCCTCAGGATTAAATCCTCTGTGAAATACATACCCATTTCACAGATGCAGACTTTAAGACAGAGAGACTGGGTAACGGGCTCAAGGTGATAAAATTCGCAACTCGTAGAAGCTAATCTCAAGTATAGATGCAATTCTAAAGTCTGTATTATTAACCACTTTTTAAAATGAGCAGCAGTATTATACTCCAGAGTTGCAACCCTGATTTAAGATTTAGAATTGAATAAACTATAGATATAATCTTTGATGTCAAAAAGAAAAAATACAACAACAAAGATATCTAAGATAATTAAAGGAATCATTTTATGGAGCTTTATGAAATGTATGTAAATATTGTACATATAAGTCTCCAACATATTATTAATGATACATATTTTACATAATAATTTAACTCTACAATATATTTGACCTGTCCCCAACACCCTAACTATGATGAGTGTCACTTAAACATTCAAGTCACAGTGATTTTCCTTGCCTTTGATAACATTTTAAGGCCTTTTTGGAAATGATTTGAATGGTCCGGTTCTCTTTTCAAAACCGGAGGAATACTGAACTGATACTTTCCCTTTTTTTGGTAAATTTCCTGTAGCAAGAGGAGACCTTCTAAATTATTTGTTTGACCTTAATTTGTGTGCCAAATTGAGATCATGCTTTTTTAAAAAATAGTCATTGCTGCATCTAAAGATTTGAAAGCCTAGCTAAATGTTTTAATGATGAGAGTTTAACAGAAGAGACATCCCTCTAAAGCAATTCTCTCCTTCCCTCCCTTCTCCCCCTCTCTGTCTTTTTTTCTTTGCTTTCCAACATCTCTTATTTAGTGCCTCTCCCACACCAACTCCTCAGTGAAGGAAGTTACAAAGTTAACTCTGGGGTCTAGGTGGGAAAGTTATTCGAAGGCTGATTTTATGGCTCTGAGCTTTCTCTTAAACTTCCTTTGTTTTCCTGAGTAAATGCCCAGCACAACTCTCGTTGCCTGCAATACAACCAGGGAATGAACAGCCAAAGGTAGTAAAATGTGTCGATTTACAGGATAGCGGAGAGTGGAGGAATATTAGTACCCAAAATAGGCCAAATGTGGGGTGAATTAACTACCACAATTGAGAACCAGATAAGTTTCCTAAATGCAAATAGGGAGAAAGTGTTTTTTTTTGGATCTCAGGACACCCTGGTCCTGCTTTTTCTCTCTCTCTGACCACCATTCCTCAGTGTCTTTTGCATTTTCTCTCTAGACTCTGCTTCTAAATATAGTGCTCAGGATTCAGTCCTGGGCTTTCCTTTCAGTTCACTTTATACTTATTATTTTTTTAATGAAATCTTATCCTATAACAAAGTTTTACATGTAATTTATATTCTGACAGTTTTAACTTGATTTCTCTCTCTAGCTTGGGTCTTCTAAACTTCAGATCCATACACACAGCTGTAAGCCTGCTCGCCCTACCCCCGTATCTCCGGCATCTGAAACTCAGCGTGTTTGCAACTTGCTTACCCCCTTCATCAGCTCCCTTTGGTCCATGCTGTCTTAGTAAATGCCAACCCCATCCACTTGGTTGCTCATGCCAGAAACCCAGGAGTCGTAATTTTTTTTATTTTCTCTTTTAAAACAGTAAAGTTTATTCCAGCTATAACCAGGTTTCTCTGGCATGCTTCAGGGCCTATTACTTGTCTGTCTGATTTATGGATCTGTGCAATTTCAGGCCCCACGGTATTATCTGAGTTTGGACCAGATAACAGTGATAAAATGGCTAGAATAACTTTAGAAATAGTTAAAGCAAGAGACCACATGATTCTAACACAAATGCTCTCGTGATTATTTAACATGTGAGTGGTAAGTTAGAATCATTAGCATTTAATTTTAAATATTTTAAATTTAATATTTTGTTAATATTTGGATGATGAATTGTTAAAAATGCAATTGTCAAAAAGAATATAAATTGATCAGGGCTGTTATTGTGACACTGACAAAGACCTGTAATTGTAGCTTACCAATTTGTCACAGGGCAAACGGTTAAGTTCCTTATTTGTAGTTTTAATGCCGTGGTCTGTGCTGTTTTCTTTAGTTTTCCACTCTCTCAGCTTGTATGTCTGGCCATTCCTTACACTGTAGCCAAAGTGATCATTTTACAAACATAAATCAAACTATGTTTTTTTCCCTTCTTAAAATCCTTTAATGGGTTCCCACGGAACTTAGGATAAAATCCACTGCTGGTGGGAATACAGACTGGTGCAGCCACTGTGGAAAACAGTATGGAGGTTCCTCACAAAATTAAAAATGGAAACTGCCTTTTGACCCAGTGATCCCACTTCTGGGAATATATCTAAAAATCCTGAAACACCAGTTTGAAAGAATATATGCACCCCTATGCTCACAGCAGAATTATTTACAATAGCCAAGATCTGGAAACAGCCCAAGTGCCCATCGGTAGATAAATGGATATAAAAGCTGTGGGACATTTACACCATGGACTACTATGAGGCTGTAAAAAGAAGGAACTCTTACTTTTTGGGACAGCATGGATGGAATTGGAGATTATCATGTTAAGTGAAATAAGCCAATCAGAGAGAGACAAGTACCAGATGATCTCACTTATATATGGAATCTAAGGAACAAAATAAACAGATGAACAAAATAGAAGCAGAGGTGTTTCCCCTCCTTGGTTAAATTTATTCCTAAGTATTTTATTCTTTTTGATGCAGCTGTAAGTGGGATTGTTTTATTAATTTATTTTTCTGATAGTTGGTTATTATGTATGAATCTCAAAATCAGGTTAAAGGTTGATGTCATCTGGTTGGGGTTTTAAACCCTAAGGTAACTTGGAAACTAATACTAATATGAGCAAGTCTATGGGATGTAGGTTACATGGCTGTCTTCTTCAAATTTTGATGCCATTGATACAGTGGCCAAAAAATAGTACCCTTCCTATCAGTGTAACAGGTAAGGATTTAATTCTGTCCAAGACGGATGCTCTCTGAGCTTTAGGAGATTTTAGCAAACTAAGGAGACAATGCTTATCTTCCCGTTATTTGGAATGAAACACTCGCTTCCTCGCAGGGTATGCTGGTACTCTCTTATTCTCTGTTTGCTCCTTAAGGTTAACTCTCCACTTTCCTGTGTGCCCCAGGAGGTTGGCATTTATCAACTGGGTCATTCAGGCTTCCTTGCTTCCAGAAGTCCAGAGGGTGCCAGAGGGGATAGAGGCGAAGTATTTAATTTCCATGTCTTCCTCCCTGCCCGGCTTCAGGTTGGCAGTGGCAGAGTTCCCATGCCAAGGCCACAGCTCTTGTCAGAAGCTAAGCAGCCTAGATTCAGAGTTGGAATTACTAATTACTATGTTACACCCCCTCTCATCCTGAGGTGGTGAGGGCATTTATTTTCAGAACTAGAAAGATATAGTCCAGGTGCACTAATGATCCAAATTAGTCAGATAGAACTTAGATGACCTAGAAAAATTGATAGTTACTATATCTCCTAGACTGTCTCTTTCAATTATCTGTTTTTCAAGTAAACTTCTAGTTACTGTCGGACTTTATCTGCATCAGACTAGCAAATGAAGTCCAAAAAATTGTTTAAGTGCCCATCTCTCCTGCTGTTCATATGATTGAGTTAGCCAAAAAAAATTCAAATTTTTTCTATTGCTGGTTTCTCACAAATTGTGGCTGGCATCTGTATATTTATAAAGATTCTGTTATGTTGCTAGATTCTCACTGTATTATTATAACAGATCACAGATTGTATTGATGAATGCCATAGTGAGAGATCATAAACATAGTACATTTTGGCTGGGTAAAATTCTCTTCAATATTCTGGTCTATAAAACAGGGATAAGAACAATGGACTCATGGTGTTGGGGCGAATATTATAATAAGATCATGTATGTGAGAGCAATGAATAGTGCCTGGTATGCGTTAGGCATTCAAGTAATGTTGGTAGGATCTGAATCATTGTAAACTATGGTTGTTATAGGGCTAAGTCTAAAGGCAGTGAGATGGGGAGTGATATATATATATCACTGCCCATCTCACTAAGGAAAATGCTCCATAAATATATATATATATATATATATATATATATATATATATATATATATATATATATATATAGGGTTAAAGAACTTTGTTTATTTCTATTTTTTTAGTAAGGTTCATTAAAAAAATATTTGACTCAAGGGAAGGGAGAAAAGAGAGGATTTGTTGCAGAGCACTCTAATAAATATATAAATATATATATATATATTTATATATTTATGGAGCATTTTCCTTAGTCCAGACACTGTGCTTGGTCATTTACATGTGTATAGCTTGATATTATGGAATTATTAAGTATTTTTATAAGATATCTTTCCTGTGTGGTATAAAGCCTAAAATTAAGGTCCAATATTATATGCTGCCTTGACATCTGGTGAAATCAGGGGTTCAGGTAAAGGCCCTAAAATGTCCAAAGTAGAAGCTTCTCTCTAACTCTGTTCCTGTGGGTAAGGTCCCCAAGCCAAAAACCCTTCTTATCATCAAATGGACCAGGTACAGTTCCCTCTTATTCCTCAGTAGCAGGTTACCATTCCCTGCCAGCCCACAGAATTATTCATACAGGCACATCTTCCTATTGGAGATAGGGGGTGCCTTACCCTCTAGATGCCACAGATCCTACCTCCCATGGCCTCTGGTCACCCATCTGCTCCTTAGTAAAACCCCTGTGTGGCCCGTGAGATGTGTGTTGTCCTCCCTGCCTCCAGGCCATGAGTATCTGTGACTAATGAGCTTCCGTGATCTCATCTGTTCTGTGTCGAGTGTTGAGCCATCCGCATAGCCCTCTTTCACCAACAAGGTGAATAGGAGGTGGTCAAATACTCTAGAAAAAACTGAATTGAATGGATCCCCACTGAATGCCCTAGATCATTGCTTCTCAAACTTTAATGTGAAAACCAATTACCTGGAGATCTTGTTAAAATGTCCATTATGACTTAGTCTATCTGGAGTAGGTCTTGAGTGGGCCTGATACATTGGATTTCTAACAAGCTCTCTGGTGATACAGCTGCTCCTCAGATGACATATGGAATAACAAGGCCTGGAGGGACACAGAATCCAAGCCAGGGAGACCTGGAACATTTACTCTATCACTCATCAATGACCTTCTAATCATCTAGAAACGTGGCACGTCCAAGGAGGACTGACTGATAGTACCTTCCAGGAACTGGGACATTCATTCTATGGGATTGGAAACTGACTGGGATCTGTATAAGATGCTGAGATGGAACAATCCATTGGCACTAGAAGAAATAAAACCCTTAGAAGTCACATGACCAGAAGACCCACTTGTAGCCAGGAGCAAAGGTACTTACTAATCTCTGCCTTGCTCTAGCCATTCTGTGTTCAAAGAATATTGCTATTTTGAAGAAGGAAATTTTGGTCTCCATAAATCTTAGGGTTAAAGAACTTTGTTTATTTCTATTTTTTTAGTAAGGTTCATTAAAAAAATATTTGACTCAAGGGAAGGGAGAAAAGAGAGGATTTGTTGCAGAGCACTCTAATAACAAGCAAGCCAGATACTTCTCCTTGAGAAGGACAAGTAGACAAGGAGAAAGGCAGCAGAAGGGCTAGATGAAATCAAATCGTAGTTTCTCCAGGAAGCCTGACCTTTGTGCAAATCCCAAAGCAGAAGCCCCAAAGGAGTCCTCTGTTCCCAGGAGACAGTGCATATTAGATTGGTCTTATGCTTAGCAGACAGGCCTTGATGTTACTTTCTCTTGATCTTCTCATGTGATTCTTGTCAGCCTGGCCTTCATTTGTTAAGCTTGCTTTCATTATGTGCATAATAGCTCATTATTTTTTATAAAGGAAGCAGCAAAGGAAACAATTATGCAAATGAATGAGGTTTGTTGTTTGCTGAAGAGTTGTGGGCTAATTGGGCACTGGTACAAAAACACCATTGCTAACTAAGATAAACTTAATGCCCAAGAACAAAGATAAAGTGCTAGAAGAACTCACTCAAAGAGTTTTGATCAGACTAACAAACTAACAAATCTTTGCTAAGGTTGAAGGCTTATCTAAATTGTCCAAGATCAAGCTTCTCCAAGTAGCACCTCCTTTTTAGTTTGGTCTTCAGTTGTCAAGTGGAAAGGACTTGTGTGTTCAGACCTAGTATTCTTTCCTCTGGTTTTTCCTTTGAAACATCTCATTCACTCATTCAGCCTGTTTTAATTCCATCTAGTTAAAGTCTTTACCACAAATGCCCTATGTGATTTGACTCCTTTGTGATTTAACCAAAATCGCCCCTCCCCGAATCAGCTCATCACAGGTGGCCTTCTTTCAGCTTTAAATACTCCAACCTTTTTTGATCTTTTATGTATAATGGATTTACAAACTCCCCAGGGTACCCCTAACTCTGATTTATTAGATTAGATCAGGAAGAGAAGTCATATGCTTCCATGCTACCCTATATTTCTCCCTTAGGGCATTTAAAATATTTAAAATTGATCACTGTTGTAAAATGACCTAAGCTAACTTTGTAATTTATGATGATCACATCTCCAGAACTCACAACCAGCAGGAATATTATACTGAAGGCAAGTCTCAAAATGGATTCTGCACTACAAGTTATCATCAAGCAGACACAAAACCTGTCATACAGCCTATTCTGTAAGCTCAGTAAAATCCTAGCTCTCTTTTTATTCACCCAGATGAGCTTTTAATTAAAGGGTTCATTTGAGGCAAATGTGAAAATATTGTAGCAGCAAGATTCAGCTAAATTTTTAATCAGTATCAAATATTGTCTAAATGGTAGGATATAGTACCAGAAGAAATACCAAGGCCTTTGGCGTAATTTAAAAAGATACAAGACTGAAGGGGGCGGGTGGAGGTAGAAGAGAGCACAGAGGGCATGAGTAGTGATGAAAAAAATAGAATAAAATAAAATAAAATAAAATATAAAATAAAATAAAGAGTAAAAATAAAGATACAAGGCTGTTAGCTTGATAGAGTCCCATACTTGTCTATGCAAGGGTGGCAGTGCCTATACAATGTTTTTAGTCAGTCCATATAATTGGAAGGTCATTTATTTCACCAAAGACAAGTAATTTTCAACATTTATTATACTAAGGGACAAACCTGATCTGATAGTAAGGTAACGAAAGCTTTATGGTAGCTGTCCCTAGAATGTGGATTTGATTAGAGTCTTTCAATCGCTAACTAACCATCCTGGAGTGTGTATTTCTGATTAGGGTAGTTCAGGTATTAACCAACCACTCTTGTTATGGGTGGGGAGATCTCGTTTCCAGTGGTTGCTAGTGGGAGTGGGGTTCTTGGGATGCTGTTGGAATAAGAATTTCTGGAGGCCCCAAGGGAGGATAGGTATTGTAGAAAGCTTTATTTCTTTGGAATTATACCCTTGAGTTTCCAAGGCCTCATGCCTCTTAGTCCCACTATGGAAGAAGTGTAGCTGTGGCTTCATGAGAGCTAGGATCCAGGACAGTGTCCAGAGTTTTCACTTCATGTTTGAGCAATGTCCAGTCCAGTATTAAGCTAGCTTAGTTTGTGTTCCCCACTGCAGCCTATTAATCCATTGTATGTGGGGTCCACAGGGCCGCATGGCTATGGTGGGAACATGGGCAGGAGCAAAGCCAAAGGAATCAAAGAGCCAAGAGCCAAGAGAGAGAACTCGTTTGTTTCAGGGATTATGTATCCCGACTTTCTTTTTTTAAAAAAATGTATCTTTATTGATTTCAGAGAGAGGAAAGGAGAGGGGAGAGAGAGAGAAACATCAGTGATGAGAGAGTCATTGATTGGCTGCCTCCTGCACGCCCCAACTGAGGGTCGAGCCTGCAACCTGGGCATGTGCCCTGACCAGGAGTCAAACTGCAATCTCCTGGATCCTAGGTTGATGCTTAATAGCTGAGCCACGCCTGGCAGGGCCCCAACTTTTTGAGGGCTTATAGTGGCCTTGCTTCCTCTGGCCAGTGATCTCTGTTCCCAGGTTTGACTGACAGGCATCTTCCCTGTGTCATCCCAACTTCACTGGTCATGTATCTATCTCCCCTTTGTTGGACCCTTTCTCCCAGTGACCTGTGGGGAATGGGGCAGTAGTTCCCTGGGGAGTGTGAAGTTGCAGCTTCCTGTAAAGCTGCCCAAGTGACAAGTCTATAATGTCTGGCTTTCCCTTTGCTCCTTTCCTATTATTAATAACTAGCTAATTACAATAGTATCACTCCTAGTGTATAAATGAAAGTGCCCATCTATATATCATAAATTATTCTGAAGTAATTTAAAGTAAATGGCAGACAATTTAGCAATGGTTAAATTTGCAGGTTAATGTCTGGTTTACTTACTGAGATGTAAGTTCCATGAAGTGGGAGGTGATTTATTCATGTTATATACCCAGAGTATGTGCAGTTCCAGACCCAGAGCAGGTGACCTAGAAGTGTTTTTGTAATAAATGGAGATCATCTGCCAACCTCTCCCCACTTTCTTACCAATTCTTCCTTTTTGCTTCTCATTTTCTTCTATCACTCTCATTTCTAATTCTTTTTCTTTCTGTCTCTCTCTCATCATCATTTCCCCTTCCTTTTCTCTTCTTATTTATTTGAGAAAGTCATGTGGCTTTTTCAGAATTCTGGCTGAATAGTCTACTATTAAAGAACTGGAATGTTTGAAGACTTGCTTTATGTTGATTTAGTTGCATTGCAGCTTTATACTTTCTTTGCTTACTAATCTGTAAAAAGAGGATATACTAGTCTACCTTAGAATGTTGAGAGAATTTGTGGAGTGTTCCCAGCATACTTAATTCTCCCCCAACCCACCTGCTTCTTGTTTAGCTTTAGGTCCCATTTCACTAATTATTTGATTACTTTAATTTCCGTAGCCATAAATTCATTCATTTCTTTCTCCAGCTGGTCTTGAAAATGTGAAAATGTAGCATCTTCTTTGCTGGGATGTATGTGTGTGAGGTGGGTGGGGCAGGGAATGGAAAACCAAGGAGAAATGCTTTGCTTTCCTCACCTTTCTCTTCTCGCTGGATTCTCTAAGACAAGCCAGTAAATCACTTGCAGCTTTTGTTTTCCTATCTGTAAGTTTGGGTTATGATGTCAACTTTACATAGATGTCATGAAGATAAAATGAGATTAGTGTATGTGAAGACAGTCAGTCCAGATAGATGCTCAACAAATGTTAGTGGAATTGGATGATCCTTTCTAACTAATTGTAACACCATGGTTCATTTAGGAAGCTGACCTCTCTGAGCTATGGATACAGGATTTATTGCAGGAATTAGACCCTATACAGATATGGGAGGCTGGGGAAGTGAAAGTCTGAAAGCTGAGTTGGAGGATAATAGAAGATACCAATCAATCTGAAAACCAAGCACATTCAGCTGTCAAAGTGAGATCAAAAGGGAAGCTGATGGAGAAGTCTGTGGGGAACTATTGCCTGTCTGGATCTGTTGATGAAGCTGGGATCTCTGTTAAACAGCAGGGTGAGCAGTCAGGAGGAAGAGTTTGACTTTGAATGGAAGAGAGTGTCAACAACGTGAAACCCACTGACACCTGCATATATGCCTGTCACTCAAATATATTCTCTGATGACCTTCAGAGAATAATGGCTGCTGCTTCATTTCCACCTTCCAAATTCCATTTAATACCAATTTTGACCAATTTTAACTCTGTATAATATACAGACTTAAGAATTCTGGAAAATGTGGTTTCAGCTTTACCAAGTTGACCTGGAAAAACCACCATACCAGTATTTTCCATTTTATAGCTAACACCTTTTAGCTTTGATTTAAGTTACTACTTTTCCCCCCAAGAAATGGCAAAGATTACCCTTTAACCATGATCTTAACTTTATGTAGTTACATAAAGTGATATGTAAAGGGGTCAGGTCCCCTACTTCACACTTGAAATGCATTGTCACATAAGAGAAGGATTTTAATACAATCATATATTAGTTTCCTTACAAACAGGCAAGGGGAGATCTTATTGATTGTAATTTGGGCTTAAATTTCAAATATACACCAGCAATTATAATATCCAGGGATTTTACAGTTTATTCATTTGTTTGTTACTTGTCTCCTCCCACTGGATTTTAAGTTTCCTTGCCTATCTTGATCTCTTCCCTGAGGCCCTGGGACTGGCGTGAGAAGGCTGGACTCTTTCACACCTGTGCTTCTATATTGCCAGTGGTCCCAGAACACTCATGATAAGCACCATCTCCAATTTGTTGAGGAGAAATGTATTAAGTTTCTTGAGTACTTAAGGTTAGGTTCCTTAAAATTTTCTTAATAAAATTCCCCCATCCCCCTGCTTACTCAAGGCTACTAGCAGGACTGCTCACTGCTCACTGGAGGAGCTCAGTGTAGTTTAAAGCATTAATCATCTTCCTTGTTAAGCACTGGAGAATGGAAAGGTGGATAAGATGCTGGCACCGTCTCAAGGGATTTAAAATCTAGTGTGTTGGGGGGAAAGGGGAGAAAAAACAATGAGACAACTTTATGAGCAAGGTGCTCTGGTGGGAAACATGGCCCCTGGGGAGGAGAGGGAAGAAATCCCAGGAAGCAAACTGGAGAAGGTGCCTTCTGTTGTCAGCCCTTTTAAGATTTTATTAAGAGAAGAAAGTGGGCAGGGTGTTTATTCCCAGTAGGGGAAACTCAAGGAGATCTGAACATTTAATTAATCTTTTAACAGCCCTGGCTGAGTGAACTGAGAAGTTTAGTTATTTTAACAAATTAAAATCTGACAAGAATGGATATAGGGGAAGATAGCAAGGGAAATAGAATGAGTTTGGGATTGTAAAAGGTAAATTGCTAAGGGGATGAAGTTTATTTTTAGCAACTCCATTTATCCTTTGGGCCTTCTCTAACCCCCCTACACTGGGTATCTCAGTGACCTTATTGTTTCTCTGGTCACTCCCCCTACTTTAATGCCATACCTTGGCTAACTGTGAGCCTTTCTCCCATTAAACCTTACCTGTCTTCATCTGTTTTTGTGCTGTTGTTTATTAGACTATAATACCTCTTTACCCAGGCACTATCATCATTCAAATACCGTATATTGTAGCATTCCTTAAAATTTGCTAAGTGCTTTTAAATATATCATGTCAACTTATTAGATCAACTTATTAGAATGGTTTAATATGTTAATAAGCTAGTCCCTCTAGGTAACACAATGATATGTTGACATACTCCCTAGAATACCTCAGCTGCATAGTTCTTTATCCTTTGTAAAGCATTTTCACTCAGATTTTGAAGACGTTCTAGATTAGTAGGAAATGGGCACCAGAATAGACTAGAAGAGAAGACAGCTCAAGGCAGAGGGGCCTCTGGGCCAGGCCAGTGCTGTGCATCCCGAAGGGTGCCATTGACACTGTGGAGCCTGGAAAAGGAACCCCCGCCACTGCGCAGGGCACCATCTATGTGCACGGATTTTCAGTTTTCCTGGTAAATTCAGAAGGTACTCAGTTTTAGAAACAGTTTGTTTCAGTGTTGTGCTCTGGCTGTCAGAGAACCTTCTTATCAATCTTTTATATCAGTGTGGTATTTTCAGGGCTCCCTGGCTCTTCTATAAACTCACTCTCTCACTGTGACATTTCTGCTTCAGAGGTCTGGGAAATCTGAATGGGCTCCTGAGACCACTGATTGTCCCAGAGGTTTATCAGGAAGTCCTCAGAATGTGTGGCAATTTTATGGGGGGAAAAAAGCAATGAACATTTTGTTTATATATATTTTACACATTTGCTATGTAAGATTAATTATAGGCTTCAGAAGTTTACTGTCCCATTCCTAACAGACCAATATTCTAAAAGTGTTGCTGTGTCGAAGGACGTGCAGGTCAGCTGTCCCTGCTAACGTTCAGTTCATCCCCATCACTGTGTTTGTGTTGGGTGTGAATTACAAAAAGTTCTCAATCACTTCTCAAGACCCAGACAGATTTTTTGTTCCAGACTACAGGGGCCAAGAATAAGCGGCAGAAGCAAGATAGCTTTACACATTCAGGCATTCCTTCCTTCCCCATTTCTCTTGGCTCAGGTAAGGGGCGCAGAGGAATGTGACCTTTTCTATTCTTGGCTGGAAGTGTGGAGATCCACAGAGATCATATGGTAGGTTTGAGCAGCCGTGGGGAGCTTATAAGAAAAGAATGTACAAGGAGCGGATGCTCTTCGCAAAGACATGGAAGCTGTTCAGACGCCACTTTATTTGAGGGTTGTTTTAAGGATTGAAGTGAGTAGGACCTGTGGGTGTAGGAGCCTAACCTGCGATTCCAGCTGCCACCCCCTAGGCCAGAATGGAGATTCTGTGCCCCCTGTTTGTCCACAACGACTTTCTTTGAGCTGTACTGTCACATTCAGCTCCTGCCAAAACCTAACAAGTGGTTTTGACTTAATATTACAGATTTTAAAATATGTAGATGCTATCTTAGCCTCCAATTTATGTCCAACACCTCAATTAAGGTCATGCTTTGTCATTGCCTAAGGTAGTTTACGGAGGCGAGTGTATATGACATGCACGTGCATTCATTTGTGCTCTCACACCGGTAACTTTTTACTTCACAGGCTCTCCGTCCATCTCAGACCTAAACTGGAGGTGAGGCCTTTGAAAACTATTGTGCATAGAGAATCTGGCAAGTTGAGTATTTTCTCCCAGCCCCTCTCTGCTATTCTAGCGTGTGGCTTTGTTCTTACAGTTACTTCATGGTCAAAGGTGGCCGCTGGAGCTCCAGATATCACAATTCCAGTCCGGCCAGCAAGGAGAAGTGAAGATAGGCGCCCCCATTCCCTCTCCAGGAGGTTTCCCAAGAGTCCTGCACAAACGCAGCTATGCCTACTCAGCTTAGTCACACGCCATCCTGGCTGCGAGGGAGGTGGGCAGGCCGCCCTCCACCCGAGCAAGAGTGTTCGTCTAAAATCTGAGCTTCTGATGCCAAGGGGAGGGGAGGATGGACATGGGGTTGTATAGCAGTTTCTTCCATAAATGACCTCCAAAGCAAACTAACCGATTTCCCAGGATAAGCACAAAACGATGCTTTGGTAGTACAATACTAAAAAAAAAATTGTTTCTAAAGGCAAAAAAGAGACCAAAATGGAAGAAAAATCATTATAAATTGTACAATTCATGACAAAAATAAGTACTTATCACACAAATAATAAGAATCTTGTAAAATTATTCAAAAAGTTAATGATAAATATAATGTTTGATGGTTACTGGTAAAATTCCTTTATGAAATGGCTCTGCTGTGTATTGCTCAATATCAATGAAACAAAATATGAGGGGCTAATTACTATTACAAGTACATAATAATAGTAAATATTTTGCTTTGCAGTTCTGTAAAGCCACAATTTCAGAGCTTCAAATAGCTGCTGACACTTGTCACATTGTATATGAGGGGAAACTGCTTCACAATTTTTTATTCTGTTTATTTCTGAAAACCCATGATATAGGAGATTTTGTTTATTTAGTTAATAATAACATTGTAAGTCATGATGCAGATAGAAAAACATACATTGAGAATTGGTTAGGAAGGAGGACCAGCCATATTTGCAAAGGAGATTTCATTAAAATGTCAAATCACTCACTGTTTTATTTATTCACATGGAATGGTTGGTATAAAGTAGGCCACGGGCTTCAATTTTATAGGGATAGTGAAAGTTACAAATGCAAGTACTGGCTACTTAGTGCATTAAGTTCAGTGTATTATGCAAAAAATTGGGCAGCGAGTAAAATCTGCTGATTGTAGGTAGAACACAGATAGCCAGTGGCATGTGCTGGGTGTGCAAATGTGAAACATTTTGACAGTGGTGAACTGAGGTGGTATGTGGCCAACACCTTGCCTTTGGCTTCGTGAGACCCGAAGCAGGGGATCCAGTTGGGCCTGCCTGGTCTTCTGGTCTATGGAACTGTGAGGTAATAAGTGGGTATTGTTTTAAGCAGTTGCTTGTGGTAATTTTTTTTTAAATCCTCACCTGAGGATATTTTTCCATTGCTTTTAGATAGAATGGGAGGGAGGGAGGGAGTGGGGGAAGAGAGAGACAAACTCACAGAGGGAGAAACATCTATGTGAGAGAGACACATAAATTGGTGGCCTCCTGCATGCACCCCAAGCAGGGCTGGGGGAACGAACCTACAACCCAGGTACGTGCCTTTGACCGGGAATTGAACTGGCAACCCTTCAGTGCGAGGGCTGATGCTTCTTCCACTGAGCCACACCGGCCAGGGCACTTGTAATTTTCTAATGCAGTAGCAGATAATCAATACAGTGTGTTCCAGAAAATGGCTAATAAACCATAAGAAGATTCAGGGACCCACAGTATTAATGCAATTTTTAGTCTAATGGCCGGAGGCATGCTGGAACATTCTCTCTGAAGTTAGGGGTAGATTTCTGCATTTTTTGCATCTTCCCTGTCACCAGGAATGAACACAATTGCTGATAGTATCTTAGTCTTCCGGAGGCAGCATATATCTTGCACAAATGGGAATATTGATTCAATTTATTTACTGGGTGACAATTAGATTGACAACTTTGTGTGGTTTCTGACCTGTGACAGAAGGTTTGTGCCAAATTATATCCCATTAGAAACATATGAAATAATAGTTTTATCACAGAATTTCTGGCATTGGATACCTTGGCTTTCCCCCCCCCCTCTTTATTTTATTTTTCCCCATCACTGTTTATCTCCCCTATACCCTCTTCCACCTCCACTCACACCCCTCCCTTGGCTTTTAAAGTTGGAGATTTATTTTCTGTTGAATAAATGTGTTACACAAAATAATGCATTAGTTTTACTGAGAATTTTAAAAATTGCTAGTAGGGTTGAAAATATTCTTACATATTCATTTATAAAATGTCTGTGGGCATGAATGTTGTTGGACCTGGTGTTTATATGTCATCCAGACCAATGGCCATTTCTTTTCTACTTTTGCTACTTCTTGCCCGTGGTGCCCAGCAGATGATTTTGAAGTATGCCAGTCTTGCTTACCAAAAATAAGATACTATTCTCTCCTCCAGTCTCCCACATTCCTAGAAGGGTCAATTAATGAAATTGGGTGGAGAACTGGGTTGGAAATATGCTAAATATAAATAGGTTTTTTAAAAAAAATAAAAACACTATAAACATACTTCATGATTTCTCTTTGTTTGTTTAAGCTTTTCAAGCTTGTGACTTCAATTTTTCCAAGGCTGGGCTATTTTTTCTGGATGGAGGGCTACATATTTTAGGACTCAGTGAGTCCTAGACATAGCTCTCAGCATCCATAACCGTGTATTGGAATCCTCTTCAGACTGACAAAAACTTCAGCTTTTATCTGACTTCATTAGGCTAGTTAAACAAACAAGGATATTTGGAAGCTTTTTCAAAAGTTAGAAATACTTTAATGCCCTCCAAACTGCTCCTGACATTTTAAAACTTGCTTATACAAAGAACTTCATCTCTGGAACATGGAATCACCTACTGCCAAAAATAACTCAATTGAGACCTCACTTGGAATCTTTTTCTAGCTCTGAGAGAAGTGATGTTAGTAGGATTAGTTAACCGACCAGAATCCTCATTTTGAACAAAGACATCATATGTGATTAATGGAACTTATGGAAATAGGCACCGCCTGACTTAGGATGGCTTAACCTGAGGAGTTCAGTCCTAAGTGCCATCATAAGTAGCACTTTAACCATAATGAACGAACTTGTAATTATGATTAGCGAAGAGCTGAAGTCGATGTGCTTTTAGAATAAAGTCAATGCAAATAATCAGGGGTAAGACAATGTGGTGATTTGAGAGGTGAAAAAAGCTTGATGATATGTATTTAGGATTGGCTGAGGGGCAGGCCCCTTTCTGGCAAAGCACTGATTGTCACTTGTTATGAACAGAGCTTGGGAAATAATCAGAAACAGGTGATAAGTGGGGTAAAGAATGGTTTAATCATTCAGAAAGAGAGCTAGCTGGAAAATTCTCAGATTTCAGGGGAAGCTGAACGGGCAGGTATAAAGACATGGACAGCTCTTCCGGACAAGTTGGCTGAAGGCTTCAAAGAGGAAGGCTACTGTTCCAGATAGGTGGGGTTTCATATTTTTGAAAAGGGAGCGGGACACCACTGTGAGTGAAGTCACCTTTGAAACTCCTCCCTTAGAATTGACCAGTCACACTCATTACCTCATCAGTGAAAAATTTTGCCCCCAGTGAACCAAATATCCAACATTTCCTAGAGCAATAAAAACTGCTGATTCTGACAACAAAGAAATCTAATAAGAAGAGAAGGCATTTTCAGTCCACATTTCATTGCGCTCACATTTTTAAGGAACCCACTAGCCTATGCCCACCCTCACCCCCAAGACACTTGCATATATAGATTTATATTTTGTGTTTGGTTTTACATATTAAATATATGTTTTTCAGTGTGTATCCAAGGTGTAGGGTGTTTTCTTTTCATGACTATTTGGCATTTTAATGAAATGGTATGGATTTTCAGAAGCAAAACTCAGTTCAAGAGCCAACTGAGACTCCACTAGCTGTCATCCAGAAATTTTATAGTAAAACATATGTCAATAATGCCTGCATTTCTAATTCTAGTTTGTCATTTCTCCTGAGGTACAGAGAAGGAAAAAAAGAGATGGGGTTACAGTTGCTGAGTGCTATGCATAAAGGATCTTATTTAGTCTTTATAAATGCCATTGTTAAGTGAATATTAGCACCTACATTTTTTAGACATCTGAGGTATAGAGAGATTAAGTGATGTGCCCAGCATCATTAAAGTTAGTAATTAGCAGAACTGAGACTTAACTGCAGGTTTATTTTCATATGTTGCTTTGCCAATAAGCTATCCTACAAGAAGATAAAGATATGGCATTAAATTATTAACTTGAAAGTAACCATTGTGACTTTTACTTCTTTTTACTTCAAAATATGCCTAGCTCAGTGCTGGGCACATAGGAGATGACTAACAGGGGTAGGTGGGGAAATGGACAAGTCATGAAATTGGGAAATGGACAAATCACGCCAGCTCCAGAGCCAACCCTCCAGTCTCAGTTCCTGGATTCCCCAAATAGGTACTCTCAGGCAATTCAGTCTCTTCATTTGGTTAAATGGGGATAGTAAGACCTATCTTTTAGGATGGTTGTGAGGAGTATTTGAATTGATGCTAAGAAATCGCTGAAAATAATGTCTGGTGTATATAACAAGTTCTGAGTGAATATTCGATTGTATTGTGGTTAATCAGACACATTCTACCACTTTGTAGCTGTGTGAACTTGGGTAAGCCTCAGTTTCCTCATCTGTAAAATATGGGAAAATAATTGATCTTGCATGGCTATTTTATTTAGCAAGCATGGCCTTTCATAGTCTTTGCTCTGTGCCAGGTACTGTTCCATGCATTCACAGGTGTTAATTGGTTTAACTTTCATAGCAGCCTAATGAGGCAGGTACCATTTTGATCCCCATTTTACAGACGAAGAAACTGAGGAACTGAGAGGTTAAATATCCTTTTCAAAAGTAATACAGCTAGTAATTTCCTGAAGTGAAATTCAAACATGCTAGTTCCAGAGTGTGTTCGTAGAGACTATTCCATGCTACGGATGCTGTGAAATAGTTTTTACAAAGCATCTGTCCAGTTCCTGCCACATAACAGGAGCTTAGCAGATGTCAGCTCCTCTGCCATCTTCTCAATAAATACCTTTAGAAATTCTCATGGAATGCAAAACAATGTGAATTTGTCAGCTGGTCTATATGCTTTCCTAAATGTCCAAGTTTGTATGATAGGAGCATCCCTGTGCTCTTTGGAAGCGCCCAGAAATATGTGATCTCCAATTAGGCCCATCTTGGATCATCTTGTCTGTTGACACATTGGAGTTCCAGGGAGCAAGCCATCAGCATGCACTCCCGTGAGCAGGGAGATCCTGGAGAGCAGCTGTCAGTGATGACAGTTTGCAGCAGAACAGCTGGAGGGCAGAGCTGATGCCCCTAATGACTGAGAGCAAGTAATGGAGATAAGGCAGCGCAGGGATCTCCGACAGCTCAGAACCGTCCCACGCTGCTGTTCAGGGTTTCTCGATGAGAAGGCCGGAAGGATTCTAGGTGGGACAACTCTGTGTGTGTAGGACTGGCCCAAGAAAATCAACCTGGATTATCAGACACTGAAGGATCGGTAGCACCCTTGACTCCCAGATACTAAATGCCAGTAATTCTGCCAGTCATAGTGACAACTGAAAACCAAACCCAAAATATGCTGTCCTGTGGTAAAAGATGGTATTATCACCCCTATTGAAAACTGCTCCCTGTTAGGCCCTTGAGTTTACCTGGGATTATGAGGAAAAGACTGCATCTTACATGGCCTTGCTGCTCAAAACCGGGGCATCCAGCAACCTCTAGTATCGGCTCCTTGTGGGAGGTTATTACAATGTGCAATCTCAGGCTCTAGCTCCAACCTCTGAGTCAGAATCTGCATTTTAATAAGCTCTCCAGTGGTTACTATGCACATTAATGTTTGAGAAGCATTGCCCTATTGATAGAATATGGGCTTTGGAGTAAGAATGTCCACAGTTGAAACAGAAACTGCCTCTTACTAGCTATGTGATCATGTGAAGATCACTTAACCTTTCTGAGGCTCAGTTTCCTGGTCTCTAAAAGATTTTAATACCATCCTCACAAGTGTAGACACTTAACAGACATTGAGTAAATGTCATTTCCCTTCTCTCTCCCTTCCATCAGAGGGCACAGTCAGGAAAACCAGTTTGGCTCTTTGGTGATTCTTAGGAAGTTGTGGCAAGATGAAGAAAATATTATTTTCCCTCTCCCCTCCCCTCCCCCTCCCCTTTCCCTCCCCCTCCCCCTCCCCCCTCTCCCCTCTCCGCTCTCCCCTCTCCCCCCCCTTCTCCCCTCTCCCCTCCCTTCCCCCTCCTGTTTTCTTTCTGCAATTGGAGACACAATGTATATCAAGTTCTAGCTGGGACATCACTGGGGCATAAGCTCTGGAAGAGAGGGTTGATTTGAGTGTGACCAGGGTTGGGAGAGGCCAGTCCTCCTAGTTCCAAAGGGTCAGTTAGGGGGAACAAATTAAATTTCCTAGATAAAACCTGACTACTTGCAAAGGATGGAGCTTCAAAGGAACAGCCCAGGGGGCTAGTTCAAGTCCAGGAAGTTGATGAGGAAGATAGTAGGGGAATGGAATTCGGAGAAGCATCTGGAATAAGGGAGATGGAAGTAAACTTGTCAGAATGCTTTTAGATCCTCTCAGAATATCCCCTTCTGTGCTCCCAGTATACCCAGCACATTATTCTTCCTGGAGTACCCCTCACTCTGAACCAAAGCACAGATTTGACTGTTTCAGTATAAGATTGAAAGCATTTTGAGGATGAATATTATCTTGGGGATTCTGTTTTGTTTCATGCGTTTATACATCTAGAATGCAAAATGAATACTGATTTTTGAATGCTGACTGAGTGAATATAACTTTTGCTTTCAATGCCATACTTCCTTCACGATTCATTTCTTAGGAGAATTCACGGATTCATGGGGACTTTAATAGAGCCAACACTGAGGCTCTCCCTGAGCAAATGAACCCATGTTGAACTCAAATCCCACAAGCCTCTATCAGGTAGCAGCCTGGGTTTCCCACTGCCCCCTCCCTTCTTGGTGTCCTAAGCATAGAGAAGGCATCCAGGGGGAAGTTGGCAGCCTACCATTGTCCCTTTGCTTATGATTTGGACTGTGGTTGGATTGAGAGCCTGTTACTTGGCAGGGAACCAGCTGCCTTAGTTTCCAGTGTCTCAGGGAAGGTAGGAAAGAATGGTTGTGTCTTTCTTTATTGAAGAGCCTACATGTCCGTCCTCTGGATGACTCAGGAGATCAGTCCCCCAAGAAGCTAGCTCAGGGTTTACCTGAACTCATAGGAGCATAAAAGCTGGCCCACAGGAGACAGACATAAATTCAGCCTCTCCAGTTATGCTGAAAAGGCTGGGAAGGGGAAAGCAAAGGCCTCAAGCCATGCCCCCTTGAGTGGGGCTGCATAGTGAGTTTGGCTGTATTCCAGAAATGGCTGTTCAGGGGGAGAGGGCACAACCCCTCCAACAGCCCCTGGGCCTCAGCCCCTGGGATGCACTGCCATTGGGAATTACTTCTCTTGTAACAGATAAATGTATTTCATTTTGTTGCATATGAGCTCCAGAGCTTGCTCTCATGGCTCAGCAAACCATCAGCAGCCTGGCCTCTCCTCATAAGGGGAGGGGTGGGGGGTTGGGAGGACATGAGGGGAGGAAAGGTCTGTGGAACGGCTGTGCAGGAGGTGAGTAAAGGAAAGAAAACCCTGCCCTTACTAGCCACCGCTCATCCTCGCAGCTCTTTTATTAAGTTCTGGCTTTCCGAAGAATGCATCATTCTCCAGAGAAGACCCCAAGCAGAAATGGGGGGCTGGGAGGACTTGATGGGTAGACAGAGGAGTGGAATGGCCCAGGGCTCTGCATGCAGCAAGCTAAGTGCAGAGGATGGTTTCCCTTCTCTGTTTTCTCCCTCCCACTTTTCTTTTTTCTATTTGTTGGGGGTGGATGAGGTGGGCTGGAGGGATGGGGGGGAGAGCAATGAAAGTTGGGAGGGGAGAGTATATGGCACATTATATGCAATGTGAGTCCCTCCCTCCATCCCTCCCTCTTTTAAAAATTTGAAATGGTAGAGTGTGCAGTCAGTAGCTTCCTCTCTCCTTTTTAGTTTCCGTTTCTGCAGAAGGGTAAGTCACGGGCCACATAAAGAGCCATGACCCGCTGGAAGGTTGGCTGAAGACAGAAGGAGCGTGCCTGCCATGCCAGTGGGGAAGAGAGTTGTAAGCACCAGGCGCTCACATGGCTGCTGCAGAAAGGACGCCTTGGAATTGCCTATTCTCATTCTTGCTTTGATGTGTGTATAGGTATATTCATATATATATTACTCAGTTATTTTCCTCTCCTTTCTCATCCCCCTCAGTTCCAATACAAAGGGTTCACATGATAATTTGGCATTTAAATAATAGACTATCAAAGGAAGGTTGCATCTGAACTCAAAGAGACTATTCCGAGAGCTAAAGGAACATTTTAGGGGGCAGGGGAGTGACCCTCAGCTGTGTAAGAGACAGCTGCGTTGGCTTAGGGATAACACGATGTCCTTGTTGTCCTTTTGGGGAAGA
This sequence comes from Miniopterus schreibersii, assembly GCF_964146895.1. Classification (NCBI taxonomy): domain Eukaryota; kingdom Metazoa; phylum Chordata; class Mammalia; order Chiroptera; family Miniopteridae; genus Miniopterus; species Miniopterus schreibersii. Next base: position 42,671,126 of record NC_138101.1, on the reverse strand, counting down.
TCTCATCTGGGGTAAGGAAGGTGGACTGTGCTCATTTGCTTAGTTTCAGCTCCGCATCGTTGCCACCCTTTCCTAAGATCTCCCTTGCAACACAGAGGAGGGGCCAGGAACCACGTTTCTTATAATCCTCTTTCCTTATGGTTCTGGCTAGAGCTTGTCCATGAGAGCTTCTTAGGTGAGATATAGAAAATGCAAAACCATTTTCCAGAAAGCGCCGCCCTCAGGCGTGGGGGCAGGTGCGACTGCCCGGGGGGCTCTGGGGACCGCCGGCCTCGCTCCGGCCTGAGAAGGGGCCGCTGCCCAGAGACCCGAGGACTGCAGCAGTTACCAGCTAGCGGCTTCCCTCGCCTTTTCTTTTCCTGCTCTTGCAAAGTTTGTATGAGACTCCAATTTCTATACAAAATCCTTAACTTTGTATTAAACCTTTACTACCCATCCCAGAAACCGGTGGAGGGGCGGTGTGCTTGCTTGTTCTCCCTGATGAAGCTCTGTTGCAGAGCGGAACGTCCTGGCACAGGCGCCGGGCTGGGCATTTGTCTCTCTCACCCCCCGATAACACCTGGCTTCTGACCAACTTGGCTTTTTCAACACTCTGCCCGGCAGTGTTCGTTGCAGCGAATTCTGTCCAGGTGCCAAGGGAGAGAAGGCTAGTGGGAGAGCAAGACAGCGGTCTGGACTTTCTCACCACACCTGCTGTGTGGGTCTGATGCCAAGGGAAGGGTCATCCTGGAGGCCCCTGCTGTTGAGCTGGTGGATGTCGAGTGGGTGACCTTGCTGGAAGTGCCAGACTCTAGATAGAGGCAGCTCAGAGTCTACCAGGCTGGGTGCCCCAAAGGTGCCCCCCCTCCCCCCCTTTGACCACTCTAGAAACCTTCCTTCAGGTAGGGACCTTGCCTTGGTGGGTGCAGCCTTGGCCTCAGGTTGTCCCACCCTGGATTCAGACACAGACGGGCCTGTCTGATGGCTGGTGAGTGTGTGTGTCAGGAACCTCCAGCACAGAGTCAGGGCTTTGTGGAAGTGCAAGAGCATGGACCCTGGAGGCCAACTCTTGGCATTTGAATTCTGCCCCATCACTGACGAGCTGTGTGATCCTGAACAAGTTTCTATGCCTTTTGGGTCCTTAGTTTTCTCATCTGTATAAAGAGGATATTAGTAACATCTGCCTCATAGGGAGGACAATTCATGTGAAGTGCTTAGAACAGTATCTGGCTGATTGCAAGTGCCATGCGAGAGTAGGCTATCATTATTATGACACCAAGGACAGACGAGTTGGCACACTGATGGAGTCTTCTGGTAAGAGCGAGTGATTCCAAAGGTTGCACCCTTAGACAGGCTGCTGTGGACTCACACCTAACGGCTGGGGGAGAGCAGGGAGGACACAAGTGGAAACTAAGAGAGAGGGTTCACTACAGCTCTGGGAGACCGAGGCGCCCTGTGTTGGTGCCCTAACTGAACGGGGTGGGGGGGCATCTCCCCCTTGGCAGAGAACACAGCCCAGCAGGGCAGCCGAGGTCAGCAGACACGTGCTTGGGAGCTGACTGGGCTTGCCGTGGGCTGCATGCCAGATACCTTCAAGACTGCCCAAAATAGCTCAGGAGGACTTTGTGAAGGGTACAGGCTCCTATTTTAGCAAGAGGTGTGAGAGTCTTAAGAACTGGGTTATACTTACATCAGATACCAATCCCTTGGGAAGAAAAAGACCAATGGCTCTGGTGACTAAAGAACTTTGTTTGAATCCCAACTCTGATGCTTATTAAACTGAAAATATATGGAGAGCGGGAGCCACCTGATTCACTATGGAGTACATAGGATTTAGTACAGGCATGAATGAGTTTAATATACTGGAACCTCAGTTTCCTCATCTGTAAGATGGGGAGAGTGTAATGGCCACTATAGCTGATGCAAAGGTTACATTAGACAATGCCTACAGGCATCTAAAGTCCTTATGAATATTAATTACAATCCTTTTTTTAATAGTAAATATTCAGTGTCTTGTTTAAAATAGAAACACAATACATTTGTTGACTCCAATTGATTAATGCTGCTTAAGTGCAGTAAATGTAGTCCATTCTGTATTTGCCAAAGACTAGATCTATTAAGAGAAGAGATCGTACCTCTTATAGGTTTCCCTCCCAATTTTATTAGTTCTTTTAAAGTGTCATTTATGACTTAATGCTTTCTGACTACAATCAAAATATAGCTAGCAATTGGTTAGTAGTACTGAATTTTAGCAGAGTGAAAGATTGTAGATACAGTGCTAAATAATCAAAACAGAATATGATCTGACTTGAAAAAGCTATATAATGCTGGGGAAAATATTGATTTGAACCCAAGAACCCATACTATATAAACACTACATATTATTATTAAGCCTTTTTTTTCTATGCACATTTAAAGTGCTTTCTGACAAATTCTGTTGAGGCAAGCTTGGAATAATGGAGCCTTTATTTGTTTTCATGCCTATAATAGGTCCTCAAGAAATACCAAATAATCAGTGGAAAAGGGCCTGTTCTGTGCTTTCTTCCCATTCCCCACCTTGACTCTTCCCAGGCAGTCCTCCTGGCTGTGCTCCTGGAAGCCAGGTACGTAAACTTATTAAATATGACCTGAAGTTTACATGTTGGGAAACCAACGAGCTCTAGTTTGCAGGCGGCTCCATTCTTCTCCTGTGGCACAAAATGCATGGGATTTGGTGTTGCTCTTTTCTTCAGAACCAGAATAATCTTTGGTTAGCTTCTTGGGGTTGAAATTATGTTTTGGATGATTGATACTGCTTGCCATTTGACTGTCAGATAAAGATGGGTATGCTGAGTGTAATTTTTGGAAAGAGAGTGAACCAAGTACTATCAAATGTACTGTCAGTGCCAATATGCTTTTATATGACTGGATTAGGCATCACAATCTGTTTGTTCAATCAAAATGTTTGGTTTTTTTAAACATCTATTTTATAAGGCACAGTATATAGTTAAGAGTAAAATCACGGCTTGGAAAGTTTCTTCATCTCTGATATTCTTCAATTCTTTTCAAGATCAGAGAGACCTCCCTGCACTGCAGGAAATAGTATTTATTTATATTTTAAATTTACCTTTATTGTTGAAAGTTTTACAGGTGTCCCCCTCCAACACTGACCCCCTCCTCCCCACTCCCGCCCTCTCCCCAGGCCTTCATCTCACTGTTGTCTGTGTCCGTGGGTTATGCATATAAATTCTTTGGTTAATGTCTTCCTGCCCCCACCCCCTTTCCCTCTAAGAATCCTCAGTCTGTTGCCTGCTTCCATGTCTCTGGCTCTATTTTGTCAGTTTATTTTGTTCATTAGATTCCACATATAAGTGAGATCATGTGATATTTGTCTTTCTCTGACTGGCTTATTTAGCTTAACATAATATTCTCCAGGTCCCTCCATGTTGTCTCAAAGGGTAAGAGATCCTTCTTTTATATAGCTGCATAGTATTCCATGCTGTAAATGTCCCACAGCTTTTTTATCCACTCATCTACTGATGGGCATTTGAGCTGTTTCCAGCTCTTAGCTATTGTGAATAACGTTGCTATGAACATAGGGGTGCATACATTCTTTCTGATTAATGTGGGATAAGTTTTCTATAAGAACAAGCCAGAGCTACTTAATATAAGCAGTATTGGGTATATCAACTGAATGGCTTGAGTAATAAAACATCAAAATGTGAATCACCACTGTCAGACACAACTTTTTAACACCTTTAATTGATATCATTGGTATACAATAAGTCTTACAACAAATGTAGATACAATTACATTAAATATCAAAGAAGTTGCAGGTCTTTCCATCTTTAAATGATGTTGGCTAGCTCACCCCGAGAGAGCAATCTGGCATTGGTCTCTTGGTTAGCACTATTACCAATATCAACTAGTACTTTAAAATCAAAGTTGAAATGGTACATTCATTTGCCAAAAAGAGGTTAAAGGCAAAGAAGGTGAATCAACGTGCAAATTAGCATCTAGCCCAGTTGCAAAATTCATTTCCCAGATGCAAGGGATTCAACCATGCACCCTTGCAAGCAAGATGAAGGGGAAACAGATGATATCAAACCAATATCAACCCCACAAAGAACCCAGAAGACCCCAGGATGGTAAAGGCCAGAGGTCTACTGCTGGACCCTAACTCAACAGCCTGTGAGCCCTGTGTCTCCGCCATCCTTCATTTGCAGATGGAAACTAACCTTTGTTTCCAGGCGTGGTTAGCCCTCAGTCAGTCCGCTGCATGGGGCAGCCTGGAGCCGTAACAGCTGCCTGACGCGGCTGCAACACGGCTGTCACTTTATAGATTTAAGTAAAACAACACACCAGTATAACAGCAAACAAGAAACTGAGATCACTTATGTACCTATGTAATACGTAAAATACTGAAAGTGTCTATAAATATTCTTCTGCAGAAACCAAAAACACTGTAGACATGATTTCATTAGTCCTCACAACACATTTGTGAGGTAGCATGGGGTGAGGTCAGCAGGAAAGCGTCACCCCCCGTTTAAGCAATGACGACGCAGACATCCAAAGAGAGCTGGGGACTTCATTGGGGCCACAAGTAAAGAAAACAAAGTTGAGTCTCATTATTTCATCATGTGCATGCTGTAGCCTAGAAGAGGCTGCTGGCCTCCCTCCTGCCCCGACATCCCTCCAATGCCTTGACAAGTCCCATCCCTGGGTGGTATGTGGTTGTTTAGATCTGATGGAGCCACTTCCCTTGGGCAGAGCTGGACACACTCTCCCTGAGGTAAAGGTCGTCAGTTATCCACATATTTTGTGTGTGTGTGTGTGTGTGTGTGTGTGTGTGTGTGTGTGTAGCAAGTTTGTTGGATTAAGCTGCTAAAATCCTTTGGCCAACTCAAAAATAGAAAAAAAAATGCATTGGCAAAGTAAGGTTCATCCCATTGGTATTTTATACTAACAACAAGGAGTGTGAGAGTTTTTATAGGAAGCTGTCCCCTTGGGGAGAGATATGAAACTGCCTGCAGGCTGAGATCTGCTGTAGGTTCAGATTCTTCTGTTTTCCATAAGGATGTGGAAGTTAATAAGAACCACAAATGCATCAGCTGCTCTTGCACAATCGCAGCCTTCGGTAAGGAAAGATGCTGCCGAGCCCATGGCTTGTATCGGTCAGAACTCCTTGGCAAGAGGCTGGCTCCTCCGATCAGTGTTTATGACAGAAGCGGTGTCCAGAAGTGCACCTCTGTGAGGTGTTTCATGGACACTTTGTCAGAATGCTTTTGACTGAGGGATAAAAAATGTGGAATGTTCTGTTTTTATTGAATCATCCTTTGCCCAACTGAAAGCCTTTGCAGGGAGTGAGGGTAGGGAAGAGGGACAGTTACTCAGGCCAAGTGGTGCTGGAGGGGTATCGGCCATTCCTGGCCATTTTTCTGAGCATGTCCACTTTAAACAATTTTTTTGATGTTTTAAATAATCAGAGATGTCAGGATTCCAGTCCTCATTACCTACCTCTTCTGTAAAATTCCTCTAGAGGTTGCTCACTCTCTTTTGGGGCGTAAGGAATTTAGGAATAAATTCTCTTCAGATTGTGGGATGGCAGGTTTGTGGACATGGCCCGGATTCTGGTGTCTGACACCAGAGGGGTTTAGGACAGACCGGCACTGGTGGTTTACATGCCAGCACATTGCTGGTCACAGCAAGTGACAGGAGGAGCTGAGGGTCAAGTTTCTGGAAACTAACAGAGTTGTGGCAGCAGGCCCGCGTTTAGAAATAAAAACTGACCAGTGTCAAGTTCTTAATGACGCTGTTAGACAATATAACACATTTTGGAATGGGACCCAATGTATATTTTCTCCTCCATGAAACCAGGACAGCAGATGCCTGTTGCTAATATCAGATGTTGTAGAAGGACAGAGTTACAGCCATGAAATAAAGCTATCTAGAACACACAAAGAAATAAAAAGGCAACCAGCGTGTCCCAAACAACCCATCAGCTAACAAATTAAACACTTTTGAGATAAAAATTGAACAAATCATTTTATTTCATTTAGAATCTGAGAGTGTCCTTTTCTGTCACAATGGGCACTGCAATAAATTAGGGATTCTCAAACTCAGCACTACCGACACTTTTGGCCAGATAATTCTTTGTTGTGGCGGGCTCTTCTGTGCATTGCTGAATGTTTAGGGCATCCATGGCCTCTACTCACTAGTAGCACAATAAAATAATGTCACCAGATATCTTCACATGTCTCCCCCACCTCCCAGGGAGGGGTACAAAACCACCTGCTGGTTGAGAACCCCTGCAATAAATCAATACCTGCAAAAATGATCAGTTCTTCTCAGATTTGTTATGCAGGATCTTAAGACTATCTACCCAGGGGTTGTGATTTATTAGAGGGCAGAATTAGTAAGGTAAGTGTATGGGGATAATAAATGGATTAATTACCATGTCTGTTTTCTATGGAAATGCCTCACTGAGCAACTGCAGATATTGTCTTAAAATATTTTTTTAATAAACAGTTTATAGCCATTATCCAACAGACAGTTGGCAGAGAACCAGTTGCTTTGTGGGTATAAAGCAAGGAATCTATGGGCTCCTCCAAGCAGTGGATGCCTCTGACAGTTACTGAGAGCCGAGTCCCACTTCACCTAATGAGGTTCTCAGTGCACGTCAGCTCCCTCCTTCCCCCACTGTCCCCCACTCTCCCCACGGTACACTCCGCAGGCCTCTTGCTTTCTCTTGCCTAAGTAAGCTCATCTCGTAGCCTTCGCCCGTGGAACCGCAGCTCCACTGCCAGCTTGCTCATGGGCTGGGATCCCAGCTGCTGTTCACTAGGACAGGCACCCTTAGTGGAGACAGGTGGCCTGGAGGGGAGGACAGGTAGAAGGGATGCTGACATCTGACAGCAACCTGCAACTCTGCCGCTGTGCCTGCGGACCTCCTCTGGGGCACTTTCCAGTTTCCTCTTTCATGAATTAGGCCGCTAAGAAGCTGGGGTGCAGTTTGCAGAGCCAAACAGGGGTCCTGTCAGACACAGCCAGGTAAGCAGAGATTAAAAAAGAATCTGAGAAATCCCTGCTTCCTTACCTGCCGAGTGAGATCCTCCCAGCACTCATTTCCTTTCCAATGATTGAGATTGAATGCAATTTTCTAAATAAAAGTTTAAGAAATACCGTGAACAAAAAGTTCCCCGAAAAGTAACCCCTAACAAAGCAACTGGCTGGATTGCTCGTCCTCAGTCCTTGCAGTGGGGCCCGTGGTGGGTGCAGAAGCCTCTGTCTTGGGTCCTGGTGGTCTGGCCCCTCGCTCAAGGTTGGCCCGTTTCAGCTGCAAATCAGCCTCCACACACCTTTAAATAATGGTTCTTTTTGTACCAGAAAGGGGAAGTTGTAGCAGCCAAAGGAGAGAGAGGAAAATGAAACAACCAAACCAATAAAACAGGGCTTAAGATTGTCGCTCAATGCGCTTCAGGTACTTGTAATTAATTCTACTGGATAAGCACTTATAAATAAAGAGCAGTTATCCCTCCTCCCAGGCCACGTTCCTCTGTTAGGAGTCGTCGTACAGAGGGTTGTTGTAGTTTCCCCAGGAGCCGTAGTCGTGATCATCCAGGAGCCTTCCGTAGGAGGAGTGCCTGGTGGGAAGGAGAAGACGGTCGTGGTTATTTGGAGAAGTTGCCCCTCTGACGACAGCTAATGCCCTGCAGCCTGAGTGGGGAGGCTCACAAGGCCCACGGGAGGGAAGCTGTGATTCTTCACTAGGACATCCCCTTGGCAACAGACCTACCAACCTGTCGAGGTCAGCAGGGTCCTGCTCTCTCCTTGACCTGCAGTGCTGGAGAAAGAGGCCCATTTCCATGGCTATTTAAAAAGAAGTTCTGGGCAAATGGGAAGGTTGCATTCCTGGCATTCTGACTTAGGTCCTGAACTTAAATTTCCCTGAAATAAGTATGTTCCCACCCCTCCTGACATTTATATAGCGTTTTACAGTCTACAAAATGCATCTATGTTTTGCTTTCACTTGATCTTCAGAATAAGCCATGGGGCAGATATTGCTTATCCTTATTTCTCCAATGAGGAAAATGGGGCTCAGAGATGTTAACTGACATGCCAGTCACCCTGAGCCACGCGTCAACACCCTGCCTCCTGGATCTAAGTCCAGTGCTCTGAGCTCGGCTTCCCAGAGTCTGATTAACACCTTAGTTCAGTGGCAGTATGGGTTTAATGGGTTTTGGTGGTCATTCTGGGAACCTGTCCCACAATTCATATTACTTCTATGAGAAACAGACCTCAGACAAAGTCATAACAAAGGTTTGCAAAGCCCAACAGAATCTGGCCCTTGTTACTTTTCCGAGCACATCAGCTACTATTCCAGTTCTTGCTCCCTCTGCTCCAACATGCTGGCCTCATTCTTTCTTCTCCCTTATGCCTGGATATACTCTTGCCTCAGGGCCTTTGCACTTACTAGTTCCCTCAGCTTGGAACAGTTGTCCTCCAGATCTCCACATGGCTTATTCCTTCATCTTCTTCAAGTCTTTGTACAAAAGTCACCTTCTCAGTGATGCCTTCATTAACAACTCCAATTAAACTTGCATCTCCCACCCCACCCGAGCAGAGCCCCCAAACACTCCCTGCTTTATTTTCCTCATAGTTCTCATTACCTTCTAACATACTATATAATTTACTTACCTATTTTGTTATTGCCTCTTTCCCCTAACGAGACTATAAGTATGGATTATTTGGCTGTTTTCTTTGTTTTTAGCTCTATCTCCAGAAGAATATCTGGCACATAGTAAGCCCTCAATAAATTTTGGTGGAAGAAACAGTGATTGGGGAAAAAAATACATCCTGACAGACCAATCTGTTCACAAATTGGGAGCTTCCTAGAAAGGATTATGGTCATTTTAAGACTAAAACTAGTGACAGGAGTGGGAAAACATCACAAAATGAACATGTGGTGCCTCTGAGGTTCATGCTAGCATGTGAATTATTACACCTTGCCACTGGAAA